>NC_091585.1:22009957-22042457 GCF_042767895.1 Penaeus vannamei
ACATTAATTTACTTACGTATATATATATTTTATTTATCATTATCATTATTACCACCACATTAATTATTATCATTACCTTCTTTATTATTTACCGCAATTATCCGCTAACAAAAATAGAAATCGGAATAATAAATGTGTCGAATCTATTCATAATTAATCTGATAACTGAAAGAGTTCCTGAAATCATTTCCAAGGATCTATTTTAAGCGAAATGTTAATTGAAGCGATTGTTGACATTTTCTTTAGCAGTGTTACCAGAACATTACCATCCCTGTTGAGTAGGTTTTCATTTTTTTTATTTTTTTGTCGTCTGATTAATATTGATATATAACAGTCATTTTCACTGTCATATCGGTTGTCATAAGATTGTGAATTTTTTTATGTTGTCAGTCAGTCAGTAAATTTTGATCTTAAACCAGTCTTTGCGTTCGAATAAAAAATAAGAACACAGTCTACTTAAAAGACATATACATATCCATTACTCAAGAACAAGCAGTAAATAATAATAAAAAAAGATAGATAGAAAAAAAAGGTAATGAACACTGCTAGACATACATCAATCATAAAAATCATTAAAAAATATATATATAAAAATCAGCTGCTTTTGATATTCAAAACATGAAACTCAAACCAACCTCGATTACTTGACAATCCCTGGTCGAGCGGTTAGTGCCACGTGACATCGCGCAACAACAATCAGAGTCATAAATTAAAAAACCCCGGAATTAAACAGAGAGAGAGAGAGAAAGGCTTAAAATACCGCTAATAGTGTATCATTCCCTCCAATATAAATGCAATATTTCAAGTGCATTTACCGTGCAACGAATTCACTCGCCAGTGCATCGGATGTTTATGTAAAAAAAAAAAAAAAAAAAATGTGATTTTCATTGTGGATTGTTTGACATTTCAATTTCACCAGCTTTGATGATTTTAAGAGGCAGTTTATTATTCCGTGATGGTAGCATGATCCTGGGTTTCTGTATGAACTTTTCCAACTATTTTCTTTTGAATGTGTCTGGGTATTTTTTTTTTTATGAATTTCCCGATGATATTAATAAAATATTGGGGATAATATTCATTGCCATCACTATCGTTATCATCATTAATAAATATGCTGTTATTATTATCCTTTTCTGTTTTCTACGTGTGTTTATCATCATTATCATTCCTTTTGTTATTTTGGTTTTCAATAATAATGACAATAATGATACTCATATAAAAAAAACAATTATTAAAACTACATTGCACTTTTATATGGCCATTTCTCTCCGTCGTTTTATAGCAGAAAATACGTTATTGGTAAAATTCCGAAATTAACATATTAAATCGACTAGAAAAACATGAATTTTCCGATGATATTAATAAAATATTGGGGATAATATTCATTGCCATCACTATCGTTATCATCATTAATAAATATGTTGTTATTATCATTATTTTCTGTCTTCTACGTGTGTTTATCATCATTATCATTCCTTTTGTTATTTTGGTTTTCAATACTGATACGAGCAATAATAACAATGACAATAATGATGATACTCATATAAAAAAAAAACAATTATTAAAACTACATTGCACGTTTATATGGCCATTTCTCTCCGTCGTTTTATAGCAGAAAATACATTATTGGTAAAATTCCGAAATTAACATAATAAATCGACTAGAAAAACATGAATTTTCCGATGATATTAATAAAATATTGGGGATAATATTCATTGCCACCACCATCGTTATCATCATTAATAAATATGTTGTTATTATCATTATTTTCTGTCTTCTACGCGTGTTTATCATCGTTATCATTCCTTTTGTTATTATGGTTTTCAATACTGATACGAGCAATAATAATAATGACAATAACGATGATACTCATATAAAAAAAACAATTATTAAAACGACATTGCACTTTATATGGCCATTTCTCTCCGTCGTTTTATAGCAGAAAATACGTTATTGGTAAAATTCCGAAATTAACATAATAAATCGACTAGAAAAACATAATCGCTTCCAGAACATTAAATTAATCATAAATTACTTTATGAATTCGTCTCCCGATTGAGTGAGTCACCATCTGTACCGGCCAGACACGTACACTATTATGTACTATTCCCTTTAATGTGTAATACTAGACTGTTTATAACGAACTGACCGGTTGAATTCGGTTAAATGTTATAAATAAATACATTGCCAAATACGGTAATGATGATTTTGTTAATACCGATAGTTATTGCAATTATTTTTTTCCACTTTTATCTCTCTTTGTTTTGGAAATTCAGCAAAATGATTAAAAGCTTTAGGCTGTCATTAAATTACTAGAAGGCTGATAAATGAGTCAATAATCAAGTGCACAATTAGTTATGCAAGAACAAAAATTTAATTCCAATACGTTAATGATTTATATATATTTTTTTTTTCTTTTCTTTTTTTCTTTTCTTTTTTTTCTTTTTTTTCTTCTTTTTTTTTCTTTCTTTATCCAATGGATACTTTGGTGATCTGTCAAACGCGTCATCATAATCACTACTATTATCGTCTCTATATTAATTAAAATAATGACAGTAATTATAAAGATCATCTTTGTCTGTTTATTCATTCGCGAAATATCATTATACCAATTGCAATATTATTCCCAACTCAACAGCACGTATTTTTATGTACTTTTTCTGTACGATTTTATTCTGTAGGGAAACTAGAATTAAAACGTGAGATTTTATTAACTTAAATTTTTATTTACTTATTTATTTATTTTATTTACTTAAATGAAAAAGAAAAAGGAAAATAAATTAAAATAAATTAAAATAAATAAAATAAAATAAATAAATAAAAATAGAAATTATAATTAATTAATTAATTAATTAATTAGATAAAAACCCAAGAACAAAACAAAGATGATAATGCTATCGTAATCGTTATCACTATCACCATCACTATCATTTTTATTATAATTAAAGTAAAAACACCTAAATGATGGTGATAACACTAATAATAACAACAAGAAAAAACAGAGATGAAATTATGTTCCAATTCATATACGATCTTTTACCTCTATTGCATTTCAATCAAATAACGCTTTAATTGGTAGAATTTTAATGAATTTATGACAATCCCTTCCAGAATATTATCAAATCTCATCAAAATATTATCATAACAAATCTTGACCAGCTTGAGCAGGTCGCCACGGTTTGTTATAATACCCACACAATAATCTTTCACTTTGGCAATTTAATATACTTTTGTGGGATTTAGTTGCTTTGGATTTAATTATATAAATATGCGCCTTTGTCGGCTCGCTTGAAATCATGAAATTGTCGATGCTCTTGCAATGGTAACATCCATGCAAGCGGTTGCCACTTTCTTTTTTTTTGTGCTTAATCATCCGCGAAATTTTACTGTGTATATTGTTCATCAACATTTCGAAAATCATTTTTCCTTGGGTAGATATTTTAATACAGTATAAGAAACATTTGTCGATGTGTGTATATGTGCGTGTGTATGTCTGTCTGTCTGTATGTGTATATAAGTTTTTTATGTTGTCTGTATTTGTTTATGTGTTCTTGTCTGTGTCCGTGTGTCTGTATGTCTGTGTCTCAGTGTCTGTAACTGTCTGCCTGCGTTTGTGTCTATGTGTCTATATGTCTGTGCCTCAGTGTCTGTAACTGTCTGCCTGCGTGTGTGTCTATATGTCTCTATATCTGTGTCTACCCGTGTGTCTGTCTTTGTCTGTATCTGCTTCTATATCTGTGCATCTGTCTCTGTGTCTACCCGTGTGTTTGTCTTTGTCTGTATCTGTCTTTGTCTGTATCTGCTTCTATATCTGTGCATCTGTCTCTGTGTATACCCGTGTATCTGTCTTTGTCTGTATCTGTCCTTGTCTGTATTTGCTTCTATATCTGTGCACCTGTCTCTGTGTATCTGTGTACGTGTTCGTGTAGTCAAAATGATTGCATCAATTACAAGACAGCGATACATTATTCACCTCAAAGCACTAGCAAGTCGTATTTGTCATATTACATGCACAGAGGGAAGGAATCGCCGTGAGAGAGAGAGAAGGAGAGGATGAGAGAGAGAGAGAGAGAAAGAGAGGGAGAGGGAGGGTGAGGGAGAGAGAGGGAGAGAGACGGGGGAGAGAGGGAGGGAGAGAGAGAGACGGAGGGAGGGAGGAAGAGAGGGAGAAAGAGAGAGAGAGATGGGGGAGAGCGAGAGAGGGAGACGGGGGAAGGAGAGAGGGAGAGAGACAGAGACAGACAGAGAGGGAGAAATACACAAACAAAGAAAGAGACAGAGACAGACAGACAGAAAAGCCCAGACAGAGAGTGAGAAAGACAGACAGAGAGAGAGAGAGAAAAAGACAAAGAAATGTTTATTTGTCATATTACACAAACAAAGGCAGGAAGTCTGCCAGTTGCCCGTTAGTCACATACTCGACTGTCATTTACTGTGTCACTCACAATTGTATTCTAGGAGTAAATTCCAACTTTATTGCTCAAAAAACTGCTCATAAGCCACTTTACTTGTGTATATAATTGCAAAGATATTCGTCATTAATAACTTCAATTTTGCTCTATGTCAATGTGATATTATCAAGTCATCGAAATTGCACGCAAATATAATGAAATTGGAATAACATACACCTTATCAATTTCAAAATGAAATAGAAATTGGAACAAAGAGATTCATTTTGTCAGATCTAATTACATTATCATATGTTGTTTTTTTTCTCTTGATAACAGAGAAATGTTTGTCCTTAAAAGAGGGAGAGGATTGCGAATATGTCTGTGTGCAAAAATAGATTATGAAAAAATATATAATTTCAGTAGAGCTAATCTGTTGATTAATCTCATCCTGTATCGTTTCGCTAAAGACAAGAAATAATTTCATCGTTTTTATTATTATCGTTATCGTTTTTGTTATCATTATGTTTAATATGATTATCGTAATGATTCTGATTACCGCTATCATTGTTTATCATCATTGTTTTTATCATTATCGTTATCGTTTTTCTTATCATTATCTTTATTATGATTATCGTAATAATTCTAATTACCACTAGCATCATCATTATTATCATTAGTATTTACTATTATTATTAATGTTGTCATTATTATTGTTTTGCTGTTATTATGAATACGATCATCATCATTATCATCATTCTTATCATCACTATCATTATCATTGTTATTATCATTATCATCATTCTTATCGTCACTATCATTATCATTCTTATCATCACTATCATTATCATCGTTCTTATCATCACTATCATTATCATTGTTATCATCATTAACATCATTGTTATCATCATTATCATCATTCTTATCATCATTATCATCATTCTTATCATCATTATCATCATTCTTATCATCATTATCATCATTCTTATCATCATTATCATCATTCTTATCATCATTATCATCATTCTTATCATCATTATCATTCTTATCATCATTATCATCATTCTTATCATCACTATAATTATCATTGTTATCATTATCACATATTACCATCTCATTTCTAACTTATCTCCCAAATTCTTTATCAAAACCACGAATTTTATAGATTCTATTTACAGATCATCGAATACCTGACAGAAGATCCTGGAATAGTTTTCCTGGAATCTATATTGTACACCAAATACTTTATCAATCTGCTTCAGAACCGAATCCGATCCTCTATACGACCAAGATAAACAGCTGCAGGTCATGGAACTGAATCCCACAGTTTGATTTATCTATTATCCTTCTTTTTCATTAGTTTTCATTCAAACGCATCGGTAATTATGAAGCTCTGGAGGTTTCTCTTTAAAGAAGAAGTATAAAATAAATTAAAAAAAAGCGATTCGAAACATTTAAATACGTTAAAGCGATTTATATTGCTATTTCCGTGGCGAGTGTTGCCAGACAGATGTCATCCCTTTAGAGTAGATATTTTTCCTTAAATAAAAGCAAAATAATTTTATATAAGAATATGCGATTAATGGATTGTAGATACTGATAGATGAATAAATAGATGGACAGAAAGACAAGTTGACAGACTGACAGACAGACAGAAAAAAGACAGACAGGCAGGTAGGTAAACAGACAGACAGACTGCTAGATAGACATCCACTTTCATTCAAATTTCTAAATAAAAAAATGAATGAAAAAAAAATGAAAACATGATCCAATTAAGAACCTCGTTACGTACACTTAAAATATCAAACACGCGAATTCGTTGCTTAAGTACAAGAACAAAAAAAAAGTAAACAAAAAAGAAAGAAGAAAATAAAAGAACAAAGGAGAGAACACACAAAATGAAGAGATAATAGTGAAACTACAATGGAAAAGTCGTATAATAATTGCAATGCACGGGAATAAAACTATTTTCATTCTTCAATAATTATGAAATAGAATGAAACGTAGTGACTGTAAGCGGCAAAGGTCAAGTTCACAACAAGAGAAAAATGAACAACGAGTGAACAATGATTCTGATACAGTTGTTCAAACATATATTGTTACGTCGAGACTGAAGCACAGGATGCATGAGAGAAGAACGAATAAACGAGAGAGAGAGAGAGAGAGAGAGAGAGAGAAAGTAAGAAAGAGAGAGAGAGAGGGAGAGGGAGAGAGAAAGAGAGAGAAAGAGAGAGAGAGAGAGAGAGAGAGAGAGAGAGAGAGAGAGAGAGAGAGAGAGAGAGAGAGAGAGAGAGAGAGAGAGAGAGAGAGAGAGAAACAGAAAGATAGAGAGAGAGAGAAACAGAAAGATAGAGAGAGAGAGAAATAGAAAGATAGGGAGAGAGAGAAACAGAAAGATAGAGAGAGAGAGAAACAGAAATATATATATAGAGAGAAACAGAACGAGAGGGAGAGAAACAGAAAGATATATATAGAGAGAAACAGAACGAGAGGGAGAGAAACAGAAAGAGAGAGAGAGAGAAACAGAAAGATATATATAGAGAGAAACAGAACGAGAGGGAGAGAAACAAAGAGAGAGAGAAAAAAAAATAAAGAGAGAGAAAAAAGGAGAAAGAGAAAATGAACAAAGAGAAGAGAGGGAGAAAAAAAATTAGTAATAAAGTTTTTTTCCGATTTCGATACAATAGTTCAAATACAATAACTGTAAAAGGAATTTATTTGTTTTTGTATTTCATGTTTATGTAAGAAATACATCAATTAACAGCATTTCCTTTTAAATATTAATTACACTGGATTGCATGATTTCAAAGGACAAATTATTACATCATTTTTGAATTCAATTAATGATATTATTTGGCGAATGGACACCTTTTTATTAATGTTTATGATAATGATAATTATGATAATAATTTAGATAATAACGATAATGAAACTGATGATCATAATAATTTACGGTATGAATGAGATTTTGTTATTTTATCTCTGGTAGATGTACAGATAGATAGATAGATAGATAGATAGATAGATAGACTGAAAAAAAAGTAATTATATATCTTGCATTGTGAAGATATTCTCATTCTTACTTTTTTTGTATTCGTTGCAATTAACACTGTTGATATTGATGATGATGATGATGATGATGATGATGGTGATGGTGATGATGATGGTGGTGATGGTGAGATGATTGATGATGATGATGATGGTGGTGATGATGATGATGATGACGATGATGATGATGATGATGATGATGATGATGATGATGATGATGATGATGATGATGATGATGATGACGATGATGATGATGATGTGATGATGATGATGATATTGATGATGATATTGATGATGTAATAGTAATGATAATATTGAGAATGATGATGATAACGATGATGAAATGATGATGATAACGATAATGATAACGGAAATTATAATAATAATATTGATGATGATGATAGCGATGACCACAATGAGAATGACAATACTAATAGTAATATCGTAATAATCATCATTTTCACAAGCTCTTTCATCATCACTATCATCATAACTCTTCCCTTTGCGATTACCTTAACAAAGGAAAATGATAACGAGAGAAAGAGGGAGAGAGGGAGAGAGAGAGAGGGAGAGGGAGAGGGAGAGGGAGAGGGAGAGGGAGAGGGAGAGGGAGAGGGAGAGGGAGAGGGAGAGGGAGAGGGAGACAAAGAGAGAGAGAGAGAGAGAGAGAGAGAGAGATAAATGGAAAGAGAAAGAGAAAGAAAAGGAAAGAGAAAGAAAGAAAGAAAGAAAGAAAGATAAGGAAAGAAAGAGAGAGAAAAAAGGGAGAATGACAAAATAAAAAATAAAAAAGAGAAAGAGAGAGAAAAAAAAAATAGTAATAACGGACAGGCTTTATCATTATTTATCTCAGTCACGCTGTACACTTGGTATAAATTCGTGAACCATTCGTCCCAGAATATTATACAAATTAGCGCTGTACAAATACAACTCCAGGCAGAGTGAGTTGCCATGTTCACAAGCCAGATGTTCATAATGTTCATTTCCTGTGTTGTGTTAGTGTATCTTCGTATTAATTGTTTTTGTGTATCGGGCGGTTTGCTATATTGTGAATAAAGGTTTGTTCATATGTTCATGTGTTATAATCGTTATCATTACTATTTTAGTTATTATAGTTATAATCTTTATATTATTAATACTATTATTATCGATACCTTAATTACTGACATAATTACATCATCAGTCTCGTCATTATACATAGATATCATAATTTTTATATATCTATTAATACTATTAATACCGATACCTTAATTTCCGACATAATTACATCATCATTATTATCATTATACATAGATATCATATTTTTTATATATCTATTAATATTATTATCGATACCTTAATTACTGACATAATTACATCATCATTATCGTCATTATACACAAATATCATAATTTTTATAGATCTATTAATACTATTAATACCGCTACCTTAATTACCGACATAATTACATCATCATTATCGTCATTATACACATCATAATTACTCGATATAATAACATCATCATTATTATTAGTGCCACTAACATCACCAACTATAACACAACTATACAACATTCACTCTAATACCTATGCAAGCTTGGGGTTTTCCGTATTTGTTCTGCATTACTCAGCAAAGCGATTATAACGAGAATGAAAGAGCAATCTCATTAAAAGCATTAATGAGAGGAATCAAAAGGAAATTGATGTAAAAGATCGGGGGCTCTGTTATGCATTTCGGTATTCTGTAAAGGGCGCAATGTAAGCTAATGTAATTTAATGTAATTTAACGCGTTTAATGTAAGCTAACAATGATGCGAATGTACATATTTATTACATGTACATATTTATTTCCCGCTATGGTTATTACTGGCAGCCGTATTATTATCATCATCATAGTTAATGTGTCCCTGTGTATGCATACATGTTGAATTGTATATGTTTATAGACCACTTACTCTCGCTCTCAGTCTTTCTCCTTCCCCACCAGATGTTCATTAAATATTTTATACACTAGCAGCAAATCAAGATACCACCAAGATATATAGAAACAAATAATAAAAATAATGTAACACAGTTGATAGGCAATGCTGACTATAGTATCTTGAATATAAGAAAGCATATTAGTGTGGGAAGACTAATAAAGAAAAGATTTGTGAGAAATTTGTGCGCATGACAATTTACTTGCAAGTTCTGGGGCGACATTAGAAAAATAATCATTAAAAGCGTCTGAGATTTGCTCTAGAATATTTTTTATTTGCTTGTTATGGAGTATTGAAAGAGTTGTACTATCCTTTTCAGTTTTATTATGGGGTAATTCATTTATTGTTTCCCGAATCTTCCTTGTATTTACTCTAAATCTGAAAATCCTCGTAGATAATGATTTCATTTGGTTAATTTTATGGTGTTCAGATAGTTTCCATTTTTTTGTATTCCACAAAAGCGAGCATTTCAAATTCATGTGCTTTATGCAAGGTAAATTTGTGCTGTATCGATTTTAAAGTACCTTGAGTGACCCATGTTTTTTCTAGTCTTTTGATCGGTATGAATTTTGGTATTTTTGGGAAGCAGACAATAGTAAGTGGTGTAGACAAGAAACATATTGTAATTTGTGTTCGAATCTAGGTGAGTCCCAGTTTAATTCCGAAATGGCGATGATAATGACGATTAATATTAATGATAATAGAAATGGAAATACAAATGAAAATCGATCAGCATTTTTTGATCCCCTTTGTGGATTCGAACCCACGAGCCCGGATTCCCCCCCCCCCCCTAAATCACTCTATCACCCCCCCCCACCCACCCACTCTCCCTCTCACATCAAATACTCTATACGAAAGATAGGAAAGCATGGCAAAAACCTGCGAGCCCCAGCGATTGGTGGATAATGTAATATCTGAACAATAGATGGCGTTGTGTACACGAAGTATCGTCTTTTTGTTTATCATGAAACGTCACTTACTGAAAATGGTAGGAAAGGGACTGTTTCTTTTTTTGGTTTGTTTGTTTTTGCATGTTTTATGCTTCCTGTTCTAGCTGTAGGCCTGCTTTCCGCAATACTTTCATTGATGATGACGAAATCAAATAAAGAACTGTTTTACATACATGTGTTTTGTTTATCCTTGATTGACACAACAAATATGAATGAAAAAGATGAAGAATTTATTAATGCCGAATGATTGTGGAGTTTATTTAATAGATTTGTTTATCTAATAAATTGTTTATTGAATTTAAGTTTATATTCATTGTATTACCACCAAAGATATTTTCTGCAATAAAATTGGATAGTATTTAAACAATGGAATAATTCTATTGATATGTAAATATGCATACACATGAGATAATTATTAATGTTTTATTGTCTTTTTCTGAAAAAGTGCAAAACCTTATTTTAATGTAAAGAAATCTCTAATAAAAAAATTAATGAACAGAATAATTATATAATTCCATGTAAATTTATATATATATATTAGTTCTTTGATAGTTATATTTCGTCTCTTATTTAATAAAGACTAAAATTTCAACTGAAACTAAAGCTTTAAAATTAAAACAAAAACAAAAATCTCTATCAATTTATAGCCCCTCCTATAAACGTTCTCTTTTCTTAGTTACATATCTGAACAATAGATGGCGGTGTATTAAGTTTTGGACATCACATTTTTTTCATAGGTGTGACACGTGGTTTCCTATCTTTGGTTTCCGTGGTCTTTTTTGGTTCAAATGATAAGCTATAATTTGTTAATCGTTATAGTAATGTAAAAAAAAGTATTTATCCTTTAAACGATTCAAAAAGTCAGTCTAACAAGTAAATAATATTTCAAAATTGGCAAAATTCTCTCTTGTATTTGTTAAAAACAGATAAAAATTTATAACTAGATGCTCGCCTGTTTGTTTACATTTGTGTCCATTCCCCCGTCAGCTGACTGGATGAGAATAGCGAGAATACGCCCTTATTTAGCATTACCAATTCATTGTTTCGCACTAAATCGTCGCCACATAGCCTGAATAACATTCGCCATCGCCAGAGCCTGTGCAGGGGTTGAAGCCATCTTCCTGTGTTTAGAATTTTGGTCGGACTGTTTCCGTGGTTCTCATCGCTAGTGTGACTGCGCGAGCCAAAATGACCACGATTTCCTAATGCGGAAAAAGTGCGTGTGATGGCCTTTAGACTACCGATGCCTACGCTAACCACAAGCTCATAATAGCGAATGTCAAAAGTAGGGAAATATGCGATTTTTAAACCCCCCTGATTCGAAATTCCAGTGGAGATGTGATGGCCGAGTGGTTTTAGCATCGGACTTCGGGCGTGCTAGCCGCCCGGGTTCGAGTGTTCGAGCCCCGGCCGGTGACAGTGTTTCCTTGGGCAAGGAACTTAACTTTGATTGCCTAGTCGACTTGGGGGTGTATGAATGTGTGTGAGTGATTGTGTGTGTGTGATGTATATTAATAATGTATAATATGTATAATCTAATATGTATAATCTAATATGTATAATATAATTTCATTTCATTTCAGTTGGTGAGTGGCGTGCTAGGGCCTCCCGGGGGCTAAGGATTGGTGTTGAGTGGTGGTGAGTGGCGTGCTAGGGTCTCCCGGGGGCTCAGGATTGGTGGTGAAACGTGGTGAGTGGCGTGCTAGGGTCTCCCGGGGGCTCAGGATTGATGGTGAGTGGTGGTGAGTGGCGTGCTAGGGTCTCCCGGGGGCTCAGGATTGGTGTTGAGTGGTGGTGAGTGGCGTGCTAGGGTCTCCCGGGGGCTCAGGATTGGTGGTGAAACGTGGTGAGTGACGTGCTAGGGTCTCCCGGGGGTTCAGGATTGGGGGTGAATGGAGGTGAGTGGCGTGCAAGGGCCTCCCGGGGGCTCAGGATTGGAGGTGAATGGAGGGGAGTGGCGTGCAAGGGCCTCCCGGGGGCTCAGGATGGGAGGTGAATGGAGGTGAGTGGCGTGCAAGGGCCTCCCGGGGGCTCAGGATTGGAGGTGAATGGAGGGGAGTGGCGTGCAAGGGCCTCCCGGGGGCTCAGGATGGGAGGTGAATGGAGGTGAGTGGCGTGCAAGGGCCTCCCGGGGGCTCAGGATTGGGGGTGAATGGAGGTGAGTGGCGTGCTAGGGTCTCCCGGGGGCTCAGGATTGGAGGTGAGTGGCGTGCAAGGGCCTCCCGGGGGCTCAGGATGGGAGGTGAATGGAGGTGAGTGGCGTGCAAGGGCCTCCCGGGGGCTCAGGATTGGAGGTGAGTGGCGTGCAAGGGCCTCCCGGGGGCTCAGGATTGGAGGTGAGTGGCGTGCAAGGGCCTCCCGGGGGCTCAGGATGGGAGGTGAATGGAGGTGAGTGGCGTGCAAGGGCCTCCCGGGGGCTCAGGATGGGAGGTGAATGGAGGTGAGTGGCGTGCAAGGGCCTCCCGGGGGCTCAGGATTGGGGGTGAATGGAGGTGAGTGGCGTGCAAGGGCCTCCCGGGGGCTCAGGATGGGAGGTGAATGGAGGTGAGTGGCGTGCAAGGGCCTCCCGGGGGCTCAGGATTGGAGGTGAATGGAGGTGAGTGGCGTGCAAGGGCCTCCCGGGGGCTCAGGATGGGAGGTGAATGGAGGGGAGTGGCGTGCAAGGGCCTCCCGGGGGCTCAGGATGGGAGGTGAATGGAGGGGAGTGGCGTGCAAGGGCCTCCCGGGGGCTCAGGATGGGAGGTGAATGGAGGGGAGTGGCGTGCAAGGGCCTCCCGGGGGCTCAGGATGGGAGGTGAATGGAGGTGAGTGGCGTGCAAGGGCCTCCCGGGGGCTCAGGATGGGAGGTGAATGGAGGGGAGTGGCGTGCAAGGGCCTCCCGGGGGCTCAGGATGGGAGGTGAATGGAGGGGAGTGGCGTGCAAGGGCCTCCCGGGGGCTCAGGATGGGAGGTGAATGGAGGGGAGTGGCGTGCAAGGGCCTCCCGGGGGCTCAGGATGGGAGGTGAATGGAGGGGAGTGGCGTGCAAGGGCCTCCCGGGGGCTCAGGATGGGAGGTGAATGGAGGGGAGTGGCGTGCAAGGGCCTCCCGGGGGCTCAGGATGGGAGGTGAATGGAGGGGAGTGGCGTGCAAGGGCCTCCCGGGGGCTCAGGATGGGAGGTGAATGGAGGGGAGTGGCGTGCAAGGGCCTCCCGGGGGCTCAGGATGGGAGGTGAATGGAGGGGAGTGGCGTGCAAGGGCCTCCCGGGGGCTCAGGATGGGAGGTGAATGGAGGGGAGTGGCGTGCAAGGGCCTCCCGGGGGCTCAGGATGGGAGGTGAATGGAGGGGAGTGGCGTGCAAGGGCCTCCCGGGGGCTCAGGATGGGAGGTGAATGGAGGTGAGTGGCGTGCAAGGGCCTCCCGGGGGCTCAGGATGGGAGGTGAATGGAGGGGAGTGGCGTGCAAGGGCCTCCCGGGGGCTCAGGATGGGAGGTGAATGGAGGGGAGTGGCGTGCAAGGGCCTCCCGGGGGCTCAGGATGGGAGGTGAATGGAGGGGAGTGGCGTGCAAGGGCCTCCCGGGGGCTCAGGATGGGAGGTGAATGGAGGGGAGTGGCGTGCAAGGGCCTCCCGGGGGCTCAGGATGGGAGGTGAATGGAGGGGAGTGGCGTGCAAGGGCCTCCCGGGGGCTCAGGAAGGGAGGTGAATGGAGGGGAGTGGCGTGCAAGGGCCTCCCGGGGGCTCAGGATGGGAGGTGAATGGAGGGGAGTGGCGTGCAAGGGCCTCCCGGGGGCTCAGGATGGGAGGTGAATGGAGGGGAGTGGCGTGCAAGGGCCTCCCGGGGGCTCAGGATGGGAGGTGAATGGAGCGAAGTGGCGTGCAAGGGCCTCCCGGGGGCTCACGATGGGAGCTGAATGGAGCGGAGTGGCGTGCAAGGGCCTCCCGGGGCCTCAGGATGGGAGGTGAAGGGAGCGGAGTGGCGTGCAAGGGCCTCCCGGGGGCTCAGGATGGGAGGTGAATGGAGGGGAGTGGCGTGCAAGGGCCTCCCGGGGGCTCAGGATGGGAGGTGAATGGAGGGGAGTGGCGTGCAAGGGCCTCCCGGGGGCTCAGGATGGGAGGTGAATGGAGGGGAGTGGCGTGCAAGGGCCACCCGGGGGCTCAGGATGGGAGGTGAATGGAGGGGAGTGGCGTGCAAGGGCCTCCCGGGGGCTCAGGATGGGAGGTGAATGGAGGGGAGTGGCGTGCAAGGGCCTCCCGGGGGCTCAGGATGGGAGGTGAATGGAGGGGAGTGGCGTGCAAGGGCCTCCCGGGGGCTCAGGATGGGAGGTGAATGGAGGGGAGTGGCGTGCAAGGGCCTCCCGGGGGCTCAGGATGGGAGGTGAATGGAGGGGAGTGGCGTGCAAGGGCCTCCCGGGGGCTCAGGATGGGAGGTGAATGGAGGGGAGTGGCGTGCAAGGGCCTCCCGGGGGCTCAGGATGGGAGGTGAATGGAGGGGAGTGGCGTGCAAGGGCCTCCCGGGGGCTCAGGATGGGAGGTGAATGGAGGGGAGTGGCGTGCAAGGGCCTCCCGGGGGCTCAGGATGGGAGGTGAATGGAGGGGAGTGGCGTGCAAGGGCCTCCCGGGGGCTCAGGATGGGAGGTGAATGGAGGGGAGTGGCGTGCAAGGGCCTCCCGGGGGCTCAGGATGGGAGGTGAATGGAGGGGAGTGGCGTGCAAGGGCCTCCCGGGGGCTCAGGATGGGAGGTGAATGGAGGGGAGTGGCGTGCAAGGGCCTCCCGGGGGCTCAGGATGGGAGGTGAATGGAGGGGAGTGGCGTGCAAGGGCCTCCCGGGGGCTCAGGATGGGAGGTGAATGGAGGGGAGTGGCGTGCAAGGGCCTCCCGGGGGCTCAGGATGGGAGGTGAATGGAGGGGAGTGGCGTGCAAGGGCCTCCCGGGGGCTCAGGATGGGAGGTGAATGGAGGGGAGTGGCGTGCAAGGGCCTCCCGGGGGCTCAGGATGGGAGGTGAATGGAGGGGAGTGGCGTGCAAGGGCCTCCCGGGGGCTCAGGATGGGAGGTGAATGGAGGGGAGTGGCGTGCAAGGGCCTCCCGGGGGCTCAGGATGGGAGGTGAATGGAGGTGAGTGGCGTGCAGGGGCCGGCGGGGGGCGCGGGGTGGGAGGTGAAGGGAGGGGAGTGGCGTGCAAGGGCCTCCCGGGGGCTCAGGATGGGAGGTGAATGGAGGGGAGTGGCGTGCAAGGGCCTCCCGGGGGCTCAGGATGGGAGGTGAATGGAGGGGAGTGGCGTGCAAGGGCCTCCCGGGGGCTCAGGATGGGAGGTGAATGGAGGGGAGTGGCGTGCAAGGGCCTCCCGGGGGCTCAGGATGGGAGGTGAATGGAGGGGAGTGGCGTGCAAGGGCCTCCCGGGGGCTCAGGATGGGAGGTGAATGGAGGGGAGTGGCGTGCAAGGGCCTCCCGGGGGCTCAGGATGGGAGGTGAATGGAGGGGAGTGGCGTGCAAGGGCCTCCCGGGGGCTCAGGATGGGGGGTGAATGGAGGGGAGTGGCGTGCAAGGGCCTCCCGGGGGCTCAGGATGGGAGGTGAATGGAGGGGAGTGGCGTGCAAGGGCCTCCCGGGGGCTCAGGATGGGAGGTGAATGGAGGGGAGTGGCGTGCAAGGGCCTCCCGGGGGCTCAGGATGGGAGGTGAATGGAGGGGAGTGGCGTGCAAGGGCCTCCCGGGGGCTCAGGATGGGAGGTGAATGGAGGGGAGTGGCGTGCAAGGGCCTCCCGGGGGCTCAGGATGGGAGGTGAATGGAGGGGAGTGGCGTGCAAGGGCCTCCCGGGGGCTCAGGATGGGAGGTGAATGGAGGGGAGTGGCGTGCAAGGGCCTCCCGGGGGCTCAGGATGGGAGGTGAATGGAGGGGAGTGGCGTGCAAGGGCCTCCCGGGGGCTCAGGATGGGAGGTGAATGGAGGGGAGTGGCGTGCGAGGGCCTCCCGGGGGCTCAGGATGGGAGGTGAGTGGAGGGGAGTGGCGTGCACGGGCCGCCCGGGGGCTCAGGATGGGAGGTGAATGGAGGGGAGTGGCGTGCAGGGGCCCCCCGGGGGCTCAGGTTTGGAGGTGATTGGAGGGGAGTGGCGTGCAAGGGCCTCCCGGGGGCTCAGGATGGGAGGTGAATGGAGGGGAGTGGCGTGCAAGGGCCTCCCGGGGGCTCAGGATGGGAGGTGAATGGAGGGGAGTGGCGTGCAAGGGCCTCCCGGGGGCTCAGGATGGGAGGTGAATGGAGGGGAGTGGCGTGCAAGGGCCTCCCGGGGGCTCAGGAAGGGAGGTGAATGGAGGGGAGTGGCGTGCAAGGGCCTCCCGGGGGCTCAGGATGGGAGGTGAATGGAGGGGAGTGGCGTGCAAGGGCCTCCCGGGGGCTCAGGATGGGAGGTGAATGGAGGGGAGTGGCGTGCAAGGGCCTCCCGGGGGCTCGGGATGGGAGGTGAATGGAGGGGAGTGGCGTGCAAGGGCCTCCCGGGGGGTCAGGATGGGAGGTGAATGGAGGGGAGTGGCGTGCAAGGGCCTCCCGGGGGCTCAGGATGGGAGGTGAATGGAGGGGAGTGGCGTGCAAGGGCCTCCCGGGGGCTCAGGATGGGAGGTGAATGGAGGGGAGTGGCGTGCAAGGGCCTCCCGGGGGCTCGGGATGGGAGGTGAATGGAGGGGAGTGGCGTGCAAGCGCCTCCCGGGGGCTCAGGATGGGAGGTGAATGGAGGGGAGTGGCGTGCAAGGGCCTCCCGGGGGCTCGGGATGGGAGGTGAATGGAGGGGAGTGGCGTGCAAGGGCCTCCCGGGGGCTCAGGATGGGAGGTGAATGGAGGGGAGTGGCGTGCAAGGGCCTCCCGGGGGCTCAGGATGGGAGGTGAATGGAGGGGAGTGGCGTGCAAGGGCCTCCCGGGGGCTCAGGATGGGAGGTGAATGGAGGGGAGTGGCGTGCAAGGGCCTCCCGGGGGCTCAGGATGGGAGGTGAATGGAGGGGAGTGGCGTGCAAGGGCCTCCCGGGGGCTCAGGATGGGAGGTGAATGGAGGGGAGTGGCGTGCAAGGGCCTCCCGGGGGCTCAGGATGGGAGGTGAATGGAGGGGAGTGGCGTGCAAGGGCCTCCCGGGGGCCCAGGATGGGAGGTGAATGGAGGGGAGTGGCGTGCAAGGGCCTCCCGGGGGCTCAGGATGGGAGGTGAATGGAGGGGAGTGGCGTGCAAGGGCCTCCCGGGGGCTCAGGATGGGAGGTGAATGGAGGGGAGTGGCGTGCAAGGGCCTCCCGGGGGCTCGGGATGGGAGGTGAATGGAGGGGAGTGGCGTGCAAGGGCCTCCCGGGGGCTCAGGATGGGAGGTGAATGGAGGGGAGTGGCGTGCAAGGGCCTCCCGGGGGCTCAGGATGGGAGGTGAATGGAGGGGAGTGGCGTGCAAGGGCCTCCCGGGGGCTCAGGATGGGAGGTGAATGGAGGGGAGTGGCGTGCAAGGGCCTCCCGGGGGCTCAGGATGGGAGGTGAATGGAGGGGAGTGGCGTGCAAGGGCCTCCCGGGGGCTCAGGATGGGAGGTGAATGGAGGGGAGTGGCGTGCAAGGGCCTCCCGGGGGCTCAGGATGGGAGGTGAATGGAGGGGAGTGGCGTGCAAGGGCCTCCCGGGGGCTCAGGATGGGAGGTGAATGGAGGGGAGTGGCGTGCAAGGGCCTCCCGGGGGCTCAGGATGGGAGGTGAATGGAGGGGAGTGGCGTGCAAGGGCCTCCCGGGGGCTCAGGATGGGAGGTGAATGGAGGGGAGTGGCGGGCAAGGGCCTCCCGGGGGCTCAGGATGGGAGGTGAATGGAGGGGAGTGGCGTGCAAGGGCCTCCCGGGGGCTCAGGATGGGAGGTGAATGGAGGGGAGTGGCGTGCAAGGGCCTCCCGGGGGCTCAGGATGGGAGGTGAATGGAGGGGAGTGGCGTGCAAGGGCCTCCCGGGGGCTCAGGATGGGAGGTGAATGGAGGGGAGTGGCGTGCAAGGGCCTCCCGGGGGCTCAGGATGGGAGGTGAATGGAGGGGAGTGGCGTGCAAGGGCCTCCCGGGGGCTCAGGATGGGAGGTGAATGGAGGGGAGTGGCGTGCAAGGGCCTCCCGGGGGCTCAGGATGGGAGGTGAATGGAGGGGAGTGGCGTGCAAGGGCCGCCCGGGGGCGCAGGATGGGAGGTGAATGGAGGGGAGTGGCGTGCAAGGGCCTCCCGGGGGCTCAGGATGGGAGGTGAATGGAGGGGAGTGGCGTGCAAGGGCCTCCCGGGGGCTCAGGATGGGAGGTGAATGGAGGGGAGTGGCGTGCAAGGGCCTCCCGGGGGCTCAGGATGGGAGGTGAATGGAGGGGAGTGGCGTGCAAGGGCCTCCCGGGGGCTCAGGATGGGAGGTGAATGGAGGGGAGTGGCGTGCAAGGGCCTCCCGGGGGCTCAGGATGGGAGGTGAATGGAGGGGAGTGGCGTGCAAGGGCCTCCCGGGGGCTCAGGATGGGAGGTGAATGGAGGGGAGTGGCGTGCAAGGGCCTCCCGGGGGCTCAGGATGGGAGGTGAATGGAGGGGAGTGGCGTGCAAGGGCCTCCCGGGGGCTCAGGATGGGAGGTGAATGGAGGGGAGTGGCGTGCAAGGGCCTCCCGGGGGCTCAGGATGGGAGGTGAATGGAGGGGAGTGGCGTGCAAGGGCCTCCCGGGGGCTCAGGATGGGAGGTGAATGGAGGGGAGTGGCGTGCAAGGGCCTCCCGGGGGCTCAGGATGGGAGGTGAATGGAGGGGAGTGGCGTGCAAGGGCCTCCCGGGGGCTCAGGATGGGAGGTGAATGGAGGGGAGTGGCGTGCAAGGGCCTCCCGGGGGCTCAGGATGGGAGGTGAATGGAGGGGAGTGGCGTGCAAGGGCCTCCCGGGGGCTCAGGATGGGAGGTGAATGGAGGGGAGTGGCGTGCAAGGGCCTCCCGGGGGCTCAGGATGGGAGGTGAATGGAGGGGAGTGGCGTGCAAGGGCCTCCCGGGGGCTCAGGATGGGAGGTGAATGGAGGGGAGTGGGGTGCAAGGGCCTCCCGGGGGCTCAGGATGGGAGGTGAATGGAGGGGAGTGGCGTGCAAGGGCCTCCCGGGGGCTCAGGATGGGAGGTGAATGGAGGGGAGTGGCGTGCAAGGGCCTCCCGGGGGCTCAGGATGGGAGGTGAATGGAGGGGAGTGGCGTGCAAGGGCCTCCCGGGGGCTCAGGATGGGAGGTGAATGGAGGGGAGTGGCGTGCAAGGGCCTCCCGGGGGCTCAGGATGGGAGGTGAATGGAGGGGAGTGGCGTGCAAGGGCCTCCCGGGGGCTCAGGATGGGAGGTGAATGGAGGGGAGTGGCGTGCAAGGGCCTCCCGGGGGCTCAGGATGGGAGGTGAATGGAGGGGAGTGGCGTGCAAGGGCCTCCCGGGGGCTCAGGAAGGGAGGTGAATGGAGGGGAGTGGGGTGCAAGGGCGTCGCGGGGGGACAGGATGGGAGGAGAATGGAGGGGAGTGGCGTGCAAGGGCCTCCCGGGGGCTCAGGATGGGAGGTGAATGGAGGGGAGTGGCGTGCAAGGGCCTCCCGGGGGCTCAGGATGGGAGGTGAATGGAGGGGAGTGGCGTGCAAGGGCCTCCCGGGGGCTCAGGATGGGAGGTGAATGGAGGGGAGTGGCGTGCAAGGGCCTCCCGGGGGCTCAGGATGGGAGGTGAATGGAGGGGAGTGGCGTGCAAGGGCCTCCCGGGGGCTCAGGATGGGAGGTGAATGGAGGGGAGTGGCGTGCAAGGGCCTCCCGGGGGCTCAGGATTGGAGGTGAATGGAGGGGAGTGGCGTGCAAGGGCCTCCCGGGGGCTCAGGATGGGAGGTGAATGGAGGGGAGTGGCGTGCAAGGGCCTCCCGGGGGCTCAGGATGGGAGGTGAATGGAGGGGAGTGGCGTGCAAGGGCCTCCCGGGGGCTCAGGATGGGAGGTGAATGGAGGGCAGTGGCGTGCAAGGGCCTCCCGGGGGCTCAGGATGGGAGGTGAATGGAGGGGAGTGGCGTGCAAGGGCCTCCCGGGGGCTCAGGATGGGAGGTGAATGGAGGGGAGTGGCGTGCAAGGGCCTCCCGGGGGCTCAGGATGGGAGGTGAATGGAGGGGAGTGGCGTGCAAGGGCCTCCCGGGGGCTCAGGATGGGAGGTGAATGGAGGGGAGTGGCGTGCAAGGGCCTCGCGGGGGCTCAGGATGGGAGGTGAATGGAGGGGACTGGCGTGCAAGGGCCTCCCGGGGGCTCAGGATGGGCGGTGAATGGAGGTGAGTGGCGTGCAAGGGCCTCCCGGGGGCTCAGGATGGGAGGTGAATGGAGGGGAGTGGCGTGCAAGGGCCTCCCGGGGGCTCAGGATGGGAGGTGAATGGAGGGGACTGGCGTGCAAGGGCCTCCCGGGGGCTCAGGATGGGAGGTGAATGGAGGGGAGTGGCGTGCAAGGGCCTCCCGGGGGCTCAGGATGGGAGGTGAATGGAGGGGAGTGGCGTGCAAGGGCCTCCCGGGGGCTCAGGATGGGAGGTGAATGGAGGGGACTGGCGTGCAAGGGCCTCCCGGGGGCTCAGGATGGGAGGTGAATGGAGGGGAGTGGCGTGCAAGGGCCTCCCGGGGGCTCAGGATGGGAGGTGAATGGAGGGGAGTGGCGTGCAAGGGCCTCCCGGGGGCTCAGGATGGGAGGTGAATGGAGGGGAGTGGCGTGCAAGGGCCTCCCGGGGGCTCAGGATGGGAGGTGAATGGAGGGGAGTGGCGTGCAAGGGCCTCCCGGGGGCTCAGGAGGGGAGGTGAATGGAGGGGAGTGGCGTGCAAGGGCCTCCCGGGGGCTCAGGATGGGAGGTGAATGGAGGGGAGTGGCGTGCAAGGGCCTCCCGGGGGCTCAGGATGGGAGGTGAATGGAGGGGAGTGGCGTGCAAGGGCCTCCCGGGGGCTCAGGAGGGGAGGTGAATGGAGGGGAGTGGCGTGCAAGGGCCTCCCGGGGGCTCAGGATGGGAGGTGAATGGAGGGGAGTGGCGTGCAAGGGCCTCCCGGGGGCTCAGGATGGGAGGTGAATGGAGGGGAGTGGCGTGCAAGGGCCTCCCGGGGGCTCAGCATGGGAGGTGAATGGAGGGGAGTGGCGTGCAAGGGCCTCCCGGGGGCTCAGGATGGGAGGTGAATGGAGGGGAGTGGCGTGCAAGGGCCTCCCGGGGGCTCAGGATGGGAGGTGAATGGAGGGGAGTGGCGTGCAAGGGCCTCCCGGGGGCTCAGGATGGGAGGTGAATGGAGGGGAGTGGCGTGCAAGGGCCTCCCGGGGGCTCAGGATGGGAGGTGAATGGAGGGGAGTGGCGTGCAAGGGCCTCCCGGGGGCTCAGGATGGGAGGTGAATGGAGGGGAGTGGCGTGCAAGGGCCTCCCGGGGGCTCAGGATGGGAGGTGAATGGAGGGGAGTGGCGTGCAAGGGCCTCCCGGGGGCTCAGGAGGGGAGGTGAATGGAGGGGAGTGGCGTGCAAGGGCCTCCCGGGGGCTCAGGATGGGAGGTGAATGGAGGGGAGTGGCGTGCAAGGGCCTCCCGGGGGCTCAGGATGGGAGGTGAATGGAGGGGAGTGGCGTGCAAGGGCCTCCCGGGGGCTCAGGATGGGAGGTGAATGGAGGGGAGTGGCGTGCAAGGGCCTCCCGGGGGCTCAGGATGGGAGGTGAATGGAGGGGAGTGGCGTGCAAGGGCCTCCCGGGGGCTCAGGATGGGAGGTGAATGGAGGGGAGTGGCGTGCAAGGGCCTCCCGGGGGCTCAGGATGGGAGGTGAATGGAGGGGAGTGGCGTGCAAGGGCCTCCCGGGGGCTCAGGATGGGAGGTGAATGGAGGGGAGTGGCGTGCAAGGGCCTCCCGGGGGCTCAGGATGGGAGGTGAATGGAGGGGACTGGCGTGCAAGGGCCTCCCGGGGGCTCAGGATGGGAGGTGAATGGAGGGGACTGGCGTGCAAGGGCCTCCCGGGGGCTCAGGATGGGAGGTGAATGGAGGGGAGTGGCGTGCAAGGGCCTCCCGGGGGCTCAGGATGGGAGGTGAATGGAGGGGAGTGGCGTGCAAGGGCCTCCCGGGGGCTCAGGATGGGAGGTGAATGGAGGGGAGTGGCGTGCAAGGGCCTCCCGGGGGCTCAGGATGGGAGGTGAATGGAGGGGAGTGGCGTGCAAGGGCCTCCCGGTGGCTCGGGATGGGAGGTGAATGGAGGGGAGTGGCGTGCATGGGCCTCCCGGGGGCTCAGGAAGGGAGGAGAATGGAGGGGAGTGGCGTGCAAGGGCGTCCGGGGGGCACAGGAAGGGAGGTGAATGGAGGGGAGTGGCGTGCAAGGGCCTCCCGGGGGCTCAGGATGGGAGGTGAATGGAGGGGAGTGGCGTGCAAGGGCCTCCCGGGGGCTCAGGATGGGAGGTGAATGGAGGGGAGTGGCGTGCAAGGGCCTCCCGGGGGCTCAGGATGGGAGGTGAATGGAGGGGAGTGGCGTGCAAGGGCCTCCCGGGGGCTCAGGATGGGAGGTGAATGGAGGGGAGTGGCGTGCAAGGGCCTCCCGGGGGCTCAGGATGGGAGGTGAATGGAGGGGAGTGGCGTGCAAGGGCCTCCCGGGGGCTCAGGATGGGAGGTGAATGGAGGGGAGTGGCGTGCAAGGGCCTCCCGGGGGCTCAGGATGGGAGGTGAATGGAGGGGAGTGGCGTGCAAGGGCCTCCCGGGGGCTCAGGATGGGAGGTGAATGGAGGGGAGTGGCGTGCAAGGGCCTCCCGGGGGCTCAGGATGGGAGGTGAATGGAGGGGAGTGGCGTGCAAGGGCCTCCCGGGGGCTCAGGATGGGAGGTGAATGGAGGGGAGTGGCGTGCAAGGGCCTCCCGGGGGCTCAGGATGGGAGGTGAATGGAGGGGAGTGGCGTGCAAGGGCCTCCCGGGGGCTCAGGAAGGGAGGTGAATGGAGGGGAGTGGCGTGCAAGGGCCTCCCGGGGGCTCAGGATGGGGGGTGAATGGAGGGGAGTGGCGTGCAAGGGCCTCCCGGGGGCTCAGGATGGGAGGTGAATGGAGGGGAGTGGCGTGCAAGGGCCTCCCGGGGGCTCAGGATGGGAGGTGAATGGAGGGGAGTGGCGTGCAAGGGCCTCCCGGGGGCTCAGGATGGGAGGTGAATGGAGGGGAGTGGCGTGCAAGGGCCTCCCGGGGGCTCAGGATGGGAGGTGAATGGAGGGGAGTGGCGTGCAAGGGCCTCCCGGGGGCTCAGGAGGGGAGGTGAATGGAGGGGAGTGGCGTGCAAGGGCCTCCCGGGGGCTCAGGATGGGAGGTGAATGGAGGGGAGTGGCGTGCAAGGGCCTCCCGGGGGCTCAGGATGGGAGGTGAATGGAGGGGAGTGGCGTGCAAGGGCCTCCCGGGGGCACAGGATGGGAGGTGAATGGAGGGGAGTGGCGTGCAAGGGCCTCCCGGGGGCTCAGGATGGGAGGTGAATGGAGGGGAGTGGCGTGCAAGGGCCTCCCGGGGGCTCAGGATGGGAGGTGAATGGAGGTGAGTGGCGTGCAAGGGCCTCCCGGGGGCTCAGGATGGGAGGTGAATGGAGGGGAGTGGCGTGCAAGGGCCTCCCGGGGGCTCAGGATGGGAGGTGAATGGAGGGGAGTGGCGTGCAAGGGCCTCCCGGGGGCTCAGGATGGGGGGTGAATGGAGGGGAGTGGCGTGCAAGGGCCTCCCGGGGGCTCAGGATGGGAGGTGAATGGAGGGGAGTGGCGTGCAGGGGCCTGCCGGGGGCTCAGGATGGGAGGTGAATGGAGGGGAGTGGCGTGCAAGGGCCTCCCGGGGGCTCAGGATGGGAGGTGAATGGAGGGGAGTGGCGTGCAAGGGCCTCCCGGGGGCTCAGGATGGGAGGTGAATGGAGGGGAGTGGCGTGCAAGGGCCTCCCGGGGGCTCAGGATGGGAGGTGAATGGAGGGGAGTGGCGTGCAAGGGCCTCCCGGGGGCTCAGGATGGGAGGTGAATGGAGGGGAGTGGCGTGCAAGGGCCTCCCGGGGGCTCAGGAGGGGAGGTGAATGGAGGGGAGTGGCGTGCAAGGGCCTCCCGGGGGCTCAGGATGGGAGGTGAATGGAGGGGAGTGGCGTGCAAGGGCCTCCCGGGGGCTCAGGATGGGAGGTGAATGGAGGGGAGTGGCGTGCAAGGGCCTCCCGGGGGCTCAGGATGGGAGGTGAATGGAGGGGAGTGGCGTGCAAGGGCCTCCCGGGGGCTCAGGAGGGGAGGTGAATGGAGGGGAGTGGCGTGCAAGGGCCTCCCGGGGGCTCAGGATGGGAGGTGAATGGAGGGGAGTGGCGTGCAAGGGCCTCCCGGGGGCTCAGGATGGGAGGTGAATGGAGGGGAGTGGCGTGCAAGGGCCTCCCGGGGGCTCAGGATGGGAGGTGAATGGAGGGGAGTGGCGTGCAAGGGCCTCCCGGGGGCTCAGGATGGGAGGTGAATGGAGGGGAGTGGCGTGCAAGGGCCTCCCGGGGGCTCAGGATGGGAGGTGAATGGAGGGGAGTGGCGTGCAAGGGCCTCCCGGGGGCTCAGGATGGGAGGTGAATGGAGGGGAGTGGCGTGCAAGGGCCTCCCGGGGGCTCAGGATGGGAGGTGAATGGAGGGGAGTGGCGTGCAAGGGCCTCCCGGGGGCTCAGGATGGGAGGTGAATGGAGGGGAGTGGCGTGCAAGGGCCTCCCGGGGGCTCAGGAGGGGAGGTGAATGGAGGGGAGTGGCGTGCAAGGGCCTCCCGGGGGCTCAGGATGGGAGGTGAATGGAGGGGAGTGGCGTGCAAGGGCCTCCCGGGGGCTCAGGATGGGAGGTGAATGGAGGGGAGTGGCGTGCAAGGGCCTCCCGGGGGCTCAGGATGGGAGGTGAATGGAGGGGAGTGGCGTGCAAGGGCCTCCCGGGGGCTCAGGATGGGAGGTGAATGGAGGGGAGTGGCGTGCAAGGGCCTCCCGGGGGCTCAGGAGGGGAGGTGAATGGAGGGGAGTGGCGTGCAAGGGCCTCCCGGGGGCTCAGGATGGGAGGTGAATGGAGGGGAGTGGCGTGCAAGGGCCTCCCGGGGGCTCAGGATGGGAGGTGAATGGAGGGGAGTGGCGTGCAAGGGCCTCCCGGGGGCTCAGGATGGGAGGTGAATGGAGGGGAGTGGCGTGCAAGGGCCTCCCGGGGGCTCAGGATGGGAGGTGAATGGAGGGGAGTGGCGTGCAAGGGCCTCCCGGGGGCTCAGGATGGGAGGTGAATGGAGGGGAGTGGCGTGCAAGGGCCTCCCGGGGGCTCAGGAAGGGAGGTGAATGGAGGGGAGTGGCGTGCAAGGGCCTCCCGGGGGCTCAGGATGGGAGGTGAATGGAGGGGAGTGGCGTGCAAGGGCCTCCCGGGGGCTCAGGATGGGAGGTGAATGGAGGGGAGTGGCGTGCAAGGGCCTCCCGGGGGCTCAGGATGGGAGGTGAATGGAGGGGAGTGGCGTGCAAGGGCCTCCCGGGGGCTCAGGATGGGAGGTGAATGGAGGGGAGTGGCGTGCAAGGGCCTCCCGGGGGCTCAGGATGGGGGGTGAATGGAGGGGAGTGGCGTGCAAGGGCCTCCCGGGGGCTCAGGATGGGAGGTGAATGGAGGGGAGTGGCGTGCAAGGGCCTCCCGGGGGCTCAGGATGGGAGGTGAATGGAGGGGAGTGGCGTGCAAGGGCCTCCCGGGGGCTCAGGATGGGAGGTGAATGGAGGGGAGTGGCGTGCAAGGGCCTCCCGGGGGCTCAGGATGGGAGGTGAATGGAGGGGAGTGGCGTGCAAGGGCCTCCCGGGGGCTCAGGATGGGAGGTGAATGGAGGGGAGTGGCGTGCAAGGGCCTCCCGGGGGCTCAGGAGGGGAGGTGAATGGAGGGGAGTGGCGTGCAAGGGCCTCCCGGGGGCTCAGGATGGGAGGTGAATGGAGGGGAGTGGCGTGCAAGGGCCTCCCGGGGGCTCAGGATGGGAGGTGAATGGAGGGGAGTGGCGTGCAAGGGCCTCCCGGGGGCTCAGGATGGGAGGTGAATGGAGGGGAGTGGCGTGCAAGGGCCTCCCGGGGGCTCAGGATGGGAGGTGAATGGAGGGGAGTGGCGTGCAAGGGCCTCCCGGGGGCTCAGGATGGGAGGTGAATGGAGGGGAGTGGCGTGCAAGGGCCTCCCGGGGGCTCAGGATGGGAGGTGAATGGAGGGGAGTGGCGTGCAAGGGCCTCCCGGGGGCTCAGGATGGGAGGTGAATGGAGGGGAGTGGCGTGCAAGGGCCTCCCGGGGGCTCAGGATGGGAGGTGAATGGAGGGGAGTGGCGTGCAAGGGCCTCCCGGGGGCTCAGGATGGGCGGTGAATGGAGGGGAGTGGCGTGCAAGGGCCTCCCGGGGGCTCAGGATGGGAGGTGAATGGAGGGGAGTGGCGTGCAAGGGCCTCCCGGGGGCTCAGGATGGGAGGTGAATGGAGGGGAGTGGCGTGCAAGGGCCTCCCGGGGGCTCAGGATGGGAGGTGAATGGAGGGGAGTGGCGTGCAAGGGCCTCCCGGGGGCTCAGGAGGGGAGGTGAATGGAGGGGAGTGGCGTGCAAGGGCCTCCCGGGGGCTCAGGATGGGAGGTGAATGGAGGGGAGTGGCGTGCAAGGGCCTCCCGGGGGCTCAGGATGGGAGGTGAATGGAGGGGAGTGGCGTGCAAGGGCCTCCCGGGGGCTCAGGATGGGAGGTGAATGGAGGGGAGTGGCGTGCAAGGGCCTCCCGGGGGCTCAGGATGGGAGGTGAATGGAGGGGAGTGGCGTGCAAGGGCCTCCCGGGGGCTCAGGATGGGAGGTGAATGGAGGGGAGTGGCGTGCAAGGGCCTCCCGGGGGCTCAGGATGGGAGGTGAATGGAGGGGAGTGGCGTGCAAGGGCCTCCCGGGGGCTCAGGATGGGAGGTGAATGGAGGGGAGTGGCGTGCAAGGGCCTCCCGGGGGCTCAGGATGGGAGGTGAATGGAGGGGAGTGGCGTGCAAGGGCCTCCCGGGGGCTCAGGATGGGAGGTGAATGGAGGGGAGTGGCGTGCAAGGGCCTCCCGGGGGCTCAGGATGGGAGGTGAATGGAGGGGAGTGGCGTGCAAGGGCCTCCCGGGGGCTCAGGATGGGAGGTGAATGGAGGGGAGTGGCGTGCAAGGGCCTCCCGGGGGCTCAGGATGGGAGGTGAATGGAGGGGAGTGGCGTGCAAGGGCCTCCCGGGGGCTCAGGATGGGAGGTGAATGGAGGGGAGTGGCGTGCAAGGGCCTCCCGGGGGCTCAGGATGGGAGGTGAATGGAGGGGAGTGGCGTGCAAGGGCCTCCCGGGGGCTCAGGATGGGAGGTGAATGGAGGGGAGTGGCGTGCAAGGGCCTCCCGGGGGCTCAGGATGGGAGGTGAATGGAGGGGAGTGGCGTGCAAGGGCCTCCCGGGGGCTCAGGAGGGGAGGTGAATGGAGGGGAGTGGCGTGCAAGGGCCTCCCGGGGGCTCAGGAGGGGAGGTGAATGGAGGGGAGTGGCGTGCAAGGGCCTCCCGGGGGCTCAGGAGGGGAGGTGAATGGAGGGGAGTGGCGTGCAAGGGCCTCCCGGGGGCTCAGGAGGGGAGGTGAATGGAGGGGAGTGGCGTGCAAGGGCCTCCCGGGGGCTCAGGATGGGAGGTGAATGGAGGGGAGTGGCGTGCAAGGGCCTCCCGGGGGCTCAGGAGGGGAGGTGAATGGAGGGGAGTGGCGTGCAAGGGCCTCCCGGGGGCTCAGGATGGGAGGTGAATGGAGGGGAGTGGCGTGCAAGGGCCTCCCGGGGGCTCAGGATGGGAGGTGAATGGAGGGGAGTGGCGTGCAAGGGCCTCCCGGGGGCTCAGGATGGGAGGTGAATGGAGGGGAGTGGCGTGCAAGGGCCTCCCGGGGGCTCAGGATGGGAGGTGAATGGAGGGGAGTGGCGTGCAAGGGCCTCCCGGGGGCTCAGGAGGGGAGGTGAATGGAGGGGAGTGGCGTGCAAGGGCCTCCCGGGGGCTCAGGAGGGGAGGTGAATGGAGGGGAGTGGCGTGCAAGGGCCTCCCGGGGGCTCAGGAGGGGAGGTGAATGGAGGGGAGTGGCGTGCAAGGGCCTCCCGGGGGCTCAGGATGGGAGGTGAATGGAGGGGAGTGGCGTGCAAGGGCCTCCCGGGGGCTCAGGATGGGAGGTGAATGGAGGGGAGTGGCGTGCAAGGGCCTCCCGGGGGCTCAGGATGGGAGGTGAATGGAGGGGAGTGGCGTGCAAGGGCCTCCCGGGGGCTCAGGAGGGGAGGTGAATGGAGGGGAGTGGCGTGCAAGGGCCTCCCGGGGGCTCAGGATTGGTGGTGTCATTATATTATTGAACACTGTGTGTTCAATAATGTTATTGTTGCTATATTTACCATTATCATTAATATTATATTATCAATATTATTATATTATGATTATCATTTCAATGTTATTATAATTATTATCATTATTATTATTATTGCTATAATCATTATCATTACGTGTTGATCATTATCCTCACATTATTTATATTATTGCAGTGATATTATTATTATTATTGTTATTATAATTGTTTTTTAACGGTTTCATGTTTGTTTTTTTTTGTGGGGGGGGGGGGGGGTTCTTTGTCTTTATTTTTCTCTCTCGTTATGCTGATGGTCACAGAGAACTTAATTTGTTGCGTCACGTTAAGAGAAGCCTATGACGAATGAGAGCAATTTATTTTCGTGCTCTAAAGGTTTAACAAATACAGGGCGTTAATAATTTAATTTTCATTGCAGGAACATGGTATGTACATTCTCAGATAAAAGATAGTTAGAAAAAAATAATTAACAGCATCAGAAAAATAATTTCAGGAACAAATATTCTAATTTGATGTCTTATTGCACGCCCATAGTCACAGTCATATTGCAGCCCCATCGATTAGATAATATCATAAACCTCTCCACAATTTCTCTGTTTTTGGTTCCTTTAAAATACCCAGTAAAGTCAGATGGAGTTCTAGACAAATTTTCCAACAATTTAGCAGTCTGACTATTTTTAGGACAGTCCTTAAGCTTGCCTTTGCTTTTATTACAATATTCATCTGTAAAACTGTTCAGGTCACCCTTACCACTGTCATTCATTTAATTATCATCAGACTTTTTATTTTCGTTCTTGGTTTGTTTTTCCTTCTCTTTCTCTTTCACATATCATCGTATCCGTCCTCCTTTTGCCTCTATACAATAGCAGGGCTTGGGTCAAAGATCTTTGGCTTGGGTGCCCTCATGTGACGAGGACAAAAATACTCCAGTTTTATATTTGTTTAGGATAACTTCGCCTCAGTAATGATATGGGATAGTTGACTGGCACTATCCTGCATGGTGCCACATGTTTGGACAGTCCTTCAGGGGATAAAAAACAGATAAGCAACCTGAAATAAAACTAAACATGTTGGTTATATAACACGAATTTGTGCATTTTATTATTTTGGTTCTCTCTCTCTCTCTCTCTCTCTCTCTCTCTCTCTCTCTCTCTCTCTCTCTCTCTCTCTCTCTCTCTCTCTCTCTCTCTCTCTAATGATTTAATATTAATTTTCATTGTAGCAACACGGTATGTCCATTTTCAGATTGAAGGTTAAAAAAAGGCAATTAAAATGGTTTACATAATTAGTATCGGAAAAAATAATCTGCAAGAATAAATATTCTCATTTGATGCCTTATTGGTTGCCTTTAATCACAGTCATACTTCGGGCCCATCGATTTAGATCATATAAACTTCTCCACTACTGTTCGTTGTTCCTTTCAAATACCTAGTAATAACAAGAGCAGGGCTTGGGTGCCCTCATCAGACGCGAACAACAATTTTACCAATTTTACAATTCTTCAGGATAACTCCGCATAAGTAATGATGCGGAATACTTGCCTGACACTATTCCACACGGTGTCGAATGTTAATTGAATCGTTTCCTGCTTGCTTACTGCAGTTTCCACTTCGAGAAGAACAAATGGCCCCCGCGCCTTCACAGCTGACGCGACGACGACAAAGGTAGAGGGTGCCGTGTGTACATAGAAAATACATCAATATAAATATTAGTTCTAGTTAAGTGTGAACTTGAAAATATGAAATCACTCGGGAAAGTCAGATGGAGTTCTAGACAAATTTTCCAACAATTTAGCAGTCTGACTATTTTTAGGACAGTCCTTAAGCTTGCTTTTGCTTTTATTACAATATTCATCTGTAAAACTGTTCAGGTCACCCTTACCACTGTCATTCATTTAATTATCATCAGCCTTTTTTATTTTCATTCTTGATGTTTGTTTTTCCTTCTTTCTCTCTTTTCATATATCATCTCCGTATCCGTCCTTCTTCTGCCTCTATACATGTCTTTTCTAAAAGTAAATTGTTCTGTGGCTACATATGGAAGAGCAGAAGACCAATTGTGAATAAAACAACAACTTACGATTAGGTTTTGTAGGATTCAACGCAGTCAAATTTGCTGTCAAATGCACAAGGAGAACTAGTGACAGCGAAATTGAGTGGTTTTGTATGTCTATTCATGTATGTTTGTATTATATATATATATATATATATATATATATATATATATATATATATATGCACGCGTACACACACACACACACACACACACACACACACACACACACACACACACACACACCACATATGAGACACCTGAAAAAAAAAAAAAGCCGTGCGGTCCGGGCCAGACGCGCGCCGATTCTGTCGCCGGCCGGAAACTTTTATTTTCGGCTTCAAAATATACCGGCGTTGCTGGGTTAAGACCAATTCGTGCAGAAAAAATACTGAACTATGGTCTCCGTCGGGGATCGAACCCGCGTCTGTCGGTTTAGAGGCGACCGTGCTAACCACTGCACCACGGATTCTTAAAATAATACTGGAATTTAGTTGTATTATGTTTGCATAGTGTGTATGTTGGTTATGCTACATGCCCCCCGCGCCTTCCCAATCCTGTTCTCTTCTCACCTTTATCGATTTTTTTTCTAAAAGTGAATTGTTCTGTGGGTCCAAATGCACGTAGACAAGACAGGTGATTGTGATGAAGATGCTTTAGGATTGAACTCGTTCAAATTTGCTGCTAGTGTATAAAATATTTAATGAATATCTGGTGGGCAAGGAGAAAGACTGAGAGCGAGGTTAAGTGGTCTATAAACATATACAATTCAACATGTATGTATACACAGGGACACGTTAACTATGGTGATAATAATACTGCTGCCAGTAATAACCATAGCGGGAAAAGAAAGAGAATGAGTGAGAGAAGGGGGGGGCGTTACTGAGATATAGACAGAGAATGGTAATGTTAGCAAAGGAAGGAAGGAGAGAGAGAGAGAGAGAGAGAGGGGGGGTCTACTTCATAAGATGACGCGGAGGAAATAATATGATTAGTGGAAAATAAATAAGATAACACATATATGACTATTGAAAATATATAAATACATAACCAGAGAGAGAGAGAGAAAAAAGGGGATATATAGATATATATAGATATATATAGGATCATGGGTACTGACAAAGACGATCACTAGTCACAGACCCAACTCAGGTCATGTAGGGGGGGGGGGGGGGCGTTGTGTTATGTGGGCAGGACAAAGAAGAGGGTTAGGTGGGGGGGGGGGGGTTGCGTCATGTTCGTTCAAAAGTTGGGAAGGGGGGGGGTGAATTTGAACTTTTTAAAGGGGGGCGGGGGGTAAAAAACCGTTAAAATGTCGTGGGTGTCCCTTTATGTAACTACTCACAACGATAAGAAACCTAATAATAATGATAATGCTGATGAATAAACAAATATCAAAACATTGCAATCCCTTCTTTAGACTGTAAATTATTCAAATTCGTTTGCTAGTCTTTAAAGTGTATATACATATACATATATATATATATATATATATATATATATATATATATATATATATATATATATAGAGAGAGAGAGAGAGAGAGAGAGAGAGAGAGAGAGAGAGAGAGAGAGAGAGAGAGAGAGAGAGAGAGACAGACAGACAGACAGACAGACAGACAGACAGACAGAGACAGAGTCAGAAAGAGACAGAGACAGAGACAGAGACAGAGACAGAGACAGAGACACAGACACACAGACAGACAGAGACAGAGACAGACAGACAGACAGACAGACAGAGAGAGAAAGAGAAAGACAGACAGACAGAGTAATCTTAAAGCCTTTATTTGACAAACGCACGCCCAGTCTAAAGCACAATTCAGATTTCAATTCAATGTGCAA
>NC_091585.1:22044957-22047457 GCF_042767895.1 Penaeus vannamei
AAAGTAACATTACATCATATTACTCGTTATAATATCTCTCTCAGTCAAAAATAAATGAATGAATAAATAAATCATGTAACAAAAGTGGAAAGCACAAATTAGCTCGTAATTCTATGGAACAAAAGCAGAACAAAAAAAATTCACCAGCTGATAAGAATTATGATGATAACAATAACAATCATGATGATGAAATTAGTGATACTGATAATGAGAATGAGAATGTTCATGATGATGAGGATAATGTTCTTGATGAAGAGGATAATGTTCATGAGGAGGAGGATAATGTTCACGATGATGAGGATAATGTTCATGATGAGGAGTATAATGATAAAGGTTATGATAATGATAGTGATAATAACAGCAATTAAGGCAACAATGATAACAAAGATGATATTAATAACAGATAATAATGATAATAGCAATAATAAAAAGAGAAATAAATTAACGGAGAGGGACGAAAACGATAATAATGATAATGATGACAATAATATGAAGAATGATGATGGAAGCACAACAAAAATCATGATAACGATATTGATAGCTCCAGTGATGAGGAAATTAATCACATCAGTGCCGATAAATCATAACAATACGAGTAATCATAATAACACGAATACGATTGAAGTGGTGATAACAGTTATCATCCCGACTGTCATTCCTAACATCCCCTTTAAGAGAACTAGAAAACGTGAGTATAATTATTAAAAGGACGATATATCAGCATCATTCTCTACCTCCGTGATCAGTTGTCGTAATGCTGCTTTAACACTATTAGCATACTCTCTGCGTCCAATAACATAACGCCAATACAGCATTGTTACAGCTTGCAAACCTTGTCGAAATCTGCATATCTATTACGCTGTAATATGAACATGTACACTCCTATTAATAGCTTATTGTATAACCTTCCCCCATATGCAAAATAGATTAAAATACAACGATACAGTGGCTGTTGTAATAATTCTACCGGATGAACGACCATCATTAATTCATATTTGGGAAGTGGAATGTTTTCCTCTAACTAATTCGGGTAAGTATTGTGGGTTTTTTTTATCTCTCTATTAATGGGATGATGAAGTGAAGCTTTTAATAATTTCGTCCAGTAATTAGGAGCTCGGAAGCTGACTACAGATACATCATGAAAATAGTGATAAAAAGTAATGTTTTTCTCTCTTCATAATTTTCGAGTGCAGATGATGTGCTGGAAATGTCTGTAAATAAAATGATGTGATTACGTCTACTACTAAACAATACTATGAATAATCATATTCACTAAAATTACCATAATTATCACCATGACAACGATAATTGATATTATCTTTCCCATAGAAAATTTTTTAAAAATAAAGAATAGAAAACATACAGTCATCAGTCCCTTGACAGACATATGTCCTCTCTCTCTCGTATATGATTTGACATCTCTCACCATAAACGTATTCTCTCTCTCTCTCTCTCTCTCTCTCTCTCTCTCTCTCTCTCTCTCTCTCTCTCTCTCTCTCTCTCTCTCTCTCTCTCTCTCTCTCTCTCTCTCTCTCTCTCTCTCTCTCTCTCTCTCTCTCGCTCTCTCTCTGTCTCTCTCTCTCTCTCTCTCTCTCTCTCTCTCTCTCTCTCTCTCTCTCTCTCTCTCTCTCTCTCTCTCTCTCTCTCTCTCTCTCTCTCTCTCTCTCTCTCTCTCTCTCTCTCTCTCTCTCTCTCTCTTTCTCTTTCTTTTTCTCTCTCTCTCTCTCTCTCTCTCTCTCTCTGTCTTTCCTCCTCACTCTCCCTCTTTTCCTCACTCTCCCTCTTTTCCTCACTCTCCCTCTTTTCCTCACTCTCCCTCTTTTCCTCACTCTCCCTCTTTTCCTCACTCTCCCTCTTTTCCTCACTCTCCCTCTTTTCCTCACTCTCCCTCTTTTCCTCTCTCTCTCTCTCTCTCTCTCTCTCTTTTCCTCACTCTTTCTCTCTCTCTCTCTCTCTTTCCCTCACTCTTTCTCTCTCTCTCTCTCCCTCTGTGTGTGTGTGTGTTCACATACACTCACACACACACACAATGTCACAAGGTGTTCAATTGTTCAATGAAGGATAAAAAGATTATTCGGGAGATTAATCTATTTCTGAGGAGGAAGGGAAGATGAGGATATGGTTAACCAAAAAGGAAATGAGGAAACAGGAGAAAGTGGAAGAAGGGGTAGAAATAAAGAGATAATAGCTACGAAAAAGGCGAGAAGAGGAACAGAGTAAAGAGGAATCATTCTAATTCTAAGGAAGAGGAAAACGTTGATAAAGACGAACTAAGAAAGAAATAGAGGAAAAGTGAGATAACAGCTGATGAAGAGGAGCCAAGAGAAACAGAATAAGAACAGAGAAATCTAACCCTGAAAAAAGCTAATAAAGAGGAAATGAGAAACCAGAAGAAAGAGAAAAGAGACTCAGGAAGAGGAAGCAATAAAGAGGAGGAAGAATAATCTATTTCTGATTTGGAAGTGAAAGAGAGAGAGAGAGAAAATGATAGAAAGGAAGC
>NC_091585.1:22069957-22087457 GCF_042767895.1 Penaeus vannamei
AAATGGGATTTAATTTGACTTGCAATCCTATTTTTTCTACTTTTACTTTAAGATCAATTACTAATTTCGAAATATGTGAGTTTTAACTTCTTTAATTCTTCAAGAGAAAACTCCAAATTGCACCTTTAATTTCATTTATTTGCTTGTAATTTGCGTTTAAATTACATATTGATTGCACTTTCGATTATTTTTCTTGCAGAATCTGGTATGAAAAGAGCTCAAAACTGGGGAGAGTGTGGGCATTGCAAAAAGAAGAAAGAACCCCACTCAAAAAAAAAAGAAAAAAAAGGCAAGAAAAATCAAAAAAGAAAAAAAGGGAAAAAAAAAATCGCCGTAAGTGAAAACGTGGTCGTGTTCCCGTAGACTTCTGCAACGGTGCGCGCGTCGTCAGCCAGGCGAGAGATGAACAAGACATTCCGATATCTTTATAATAATAATAATAATAAAAACATGTCAATGAATCAAACATTCATTAAATAAATTATTTCTTTACTTCTTTATCTTATTTCTTTTGCCTGACTGACTACGTCTGCAGCCAATATACTTAACCTAGCCAACCTACTGTATCCCAGAATATATATATATATATATTTACACAAAGTGGAAATATAAATTTTTACCGACGTAAGAACTGCGTTACGATAATAAACGATGTTTGCCCTGAACGTTTGTCTGTATAACCGTACAAAATATTCCATAACATATACTGGAGATTTACCCAGTACACTGCAAATTAGTAACAAGAATGACAAGGATCTTTTGCTAACCAAATTGCATAACCCTATTTGTCTCCTTTTTTCGTTATTTCCTCAAAACTAACGAAGCAACGAAAACAAAAACGCCGAAACGATGGAAATAAAAATAACATAAAAAATAAAAAATATAACAAAAATAATATTCGCTCACCAGATTCGCAAACGGCATGTTATTTAATAATCAATAAATAAAAACAAATAAAACCATACATCATTTTTTTTTTTTTTGGTCTAATCAATCAAAAATCTTCTTGATATTAACTGAGTATCAAAAGCTTTCGTTCGGGGATAATCAAAGGCATGCTGGTTGTGGACTCTAAGAATCTTACCAAATAATATAACCGATAAATTATCATTCACCTTACGGAGAAAAGAAAATAATTAATAATAATAATAATAATAATAATAATAATAATAATAATAATAATAATAAACGTAACATCGATCTATAAGAAAGAATATGGTCATAAGAGAAAGAGAAAGAGAGAGAGAGAGAGAAAGGACGAAAGGAAAATTAAAAATATGTCTTAAATATTCAACAATTATTATTAATTTAAAAAAAAATGACAGATCAATGCAAGGCTCACATCCTATAGGCCAATATTCGAAAGAAAAAAAAATACCAGAATGAACGAAAGGCACATAAACAAGACTAAACAAGAAAACAAAAACAAAACAAAACAAAAAAACAAGAAAGAATATACAAGTAAATGTGATTTCTCTCTAGCAATTATTCTCTCATGTTGTTCAAGTTCATTTCTTATCGTTCAAGTTCATATCTTATCGTTCAACTGAAGTGAAGCTGCAAAGGGATGGAATATTGGCCCGAGAGATGTGGAATACGAAATAAAATGGGAAAAAAATGAAAAAAAACAAAAAACAAAATCGACAGTTTAGTGAAGGGTCGCTATATACTGTGCGCTTAAATGCTACGAAACAAAAGGTCAAGTTTGCGAAGAGGAAACGGGAGACAGGGAGATAAAAGGAAGATAAAAGGGAAAAAAAATAATAAATCGGAAAAGAAAGGAAGGGGAAACTTTAATACATAGAAATAAAGGAAATGAAAAAAAAACGAAGCATATTTTTTCCCCCTTTTAGTGTGTGGTGGAAAAAAATAACTAGTGTCTGGATAGAGATGTTTGGCAAGAAAAACACAGAAGAGAAGATCTTACACAAAAGAAAAAGAGAAAGACACAGAAAAAAGATTAAAAATGTGGCGTAAAACTGTGTTTAGGATCCGCCCTCTTTTGACAATTTCGAAAAGATCTTTCTAATCTTGCACTGTCAAAGATCAAAGGCAGTTTACATGTCTATCAGAAGTGTCGAAAAAAGTAGCACGTGAGAAAGAAAGAAAGAGAAAAAGACAAAACCAAATATACAAACATAAAGAAAGACACTTGAAAGAAAGAAAAACAACATAACATAAGTCCTTTTCTTAGAAAGAAAAAACATATTACTCCATTGAACACACAATGGACCTCAAAAAAAAAACATCTTTGAATAAAAATCAATCCCATCTTTGAATAAAACACGAGATAAGACCAACTCAAAAAATAAGTCTAGCAAAAAAAAAAACTAAATGAACCTATATACACCTAACTTACACCTTAGCTCTAATAATGCCCAAGATAACCCCAAGGAGCAACTTACCAAGAACGGGAGACGCAGGACAGTGCTGTGTTAAGGGGGGAGGGGGGAGGGGGGGAGGGGGGTGTGAATGCCCTCGCCCCGGAAATAAGTATACAAGTAAAATACGTAAGTAAATAAGTATGAGAAACCAAAGAGTCAGATATACACAAATACGTAAGTAAATAGGTATATGAATAACTAAAGAAATCTGATACACACATACGTAAGTATATAAATGAGCAATCAAATCGGTAAATTGACCTTCAAACGCAATTAAACACATCAATTACATATAAAAAAGAGGGTCACACTATGTAAATTTTTTTCTCTACAAAATCACAAATAATAAATAAACAAAAGAAACACAAAATAAATGAGACAAAAGCGAATCGAAACGATGTGTTCGGATACGCTCTTCGAAGCCATGCCTTTCGCTCACCGTTCTTTTTTAAGGGAACTTTTCTTCCCTTCAGTTGCGTGGAATTTCAAAAATCCCTTTAAGAAAAAAAAAGACAACTTAAACACTAGCTATATATAGTCTATATGTCAGAATAAGAATTACATTAGAATAAAAAAAGGGGAAAGAAATGTAGTCATCTTGCAACAGTTCGAACGATTGTCCAACTGCAAGAAAAAAGAAAAACAGGAAGAAAAGAAAATATAAAAAGTTGAAATCGCTGTCAATGACAGAAAACAAGTTATATATACACAAATACATAAAAAAAAGAAACTAACATTACCGAATCCTTAAATTTCATTCAAAAAAAGAGAGAAAAGTGTAAAATACAGCAGAATGTCTGTTTTTTTGCAACATTCTTCAACACGCAACCGACTGTTTCCCTGAATCTCCATGCAAGAAGGGCACGCATTTGAAACAACCCAATTATGAGGACCAGCTGATTCGTTGACCCGCCGGCCAGACCTCGCTCCTGCTGTCACGTCTTCCGGGCCCCCTCGTGCCATTTCCTTCGCCAAAAAAAACAAACAAACAAACAAAATCAACTTTGACCTAGATTGACCCCCCAACGGAAGTCGAGGAAACATGAATCAACCTTTTAATAATATAATTCTCGAGACAGAAAATAACAATAAAAAAATCTAAAAAAAAAAAAAAAAATCAACTGAGCAAAAACTCTTAAAAATGACAAAAAACTCAAATTCCTTCTTTAAATGCACAAAAGGGAGACCCCGAACAACACGAAGCAAGAGCTGGCATCGCGGTCCACTTTCCTCAAGAGGTCTTTCATCACTCTCTCACACACACACATATATAATATATATACAAACGCCTTGAATCTCCACCAAAAAAAAAGGGATATGTAGATTTTTTTCTCCACATTAGGGACAGAGAGAGAAGATGCAATTCTAAAATCTAAATTTGTGTTTACATAAAAAGTCTCATCAATTTACTTCACACACGAGTCTTGTCTCTTTAAGAAAAAAAAAATTGTCTTCGTGGAATCTGATTTTTTTCTTTCTTTTTTTTTTTCTTTTGAAACATCCTTCACAATATCCTTAGCAAAATGACTAACACTACGGCAAATCCTAGAGGTGTTTTTTTTTATATAATGTTTTGCTTTAACATTAACAATAACATTTGAAAAAAAAATGTTCATTCTCTTGATAACACAGAGTCACAGATCATGTTTTTCTTTCTTTAATTTTAGGGACATTTGTGACCTTTCGAGAGAGAGAAAGAAAAAAAATCTTAAATCCTCGAAAGTTTTTCACAAACACCCTTTCCAGAAAAAAAAAATAATAATGTTAATATCAATAATTCAAAACTAACAATAAAAACAAACATTGGACAAGGACGAGATCAGCAAAATGGAGCCTTCTGTACACTCTCCATAAGGCTCCTTCTCGTTACAATACTTCCAAATTCCTATCCAACTCTCTTAGGCAAACTTTTTTTTTTTTTTGTATTTTTTTTTTAGTAACCATTTTTTTGTAAATAATTAGTTGGTCGTTACCCTCACGCGATATACTCTTAAAAAAGTGGGAAAGAGAGAGAGAGAGAGAAAGAGAGTAACCACTTGACTCTCGTTCTCGCCTCTTCGTCGCCTGGGCAGATCCAACGATAACTGTGTTGTGGGTGTACCGTGTGTGTGTGTGGGTGTGTGTGTGGGTGTGGGTGTGTGTTCCAATTCCCATATTATCCCTATGGGAATGCAAGCCAATTACACAATGCCATTCGTATATTTAATGCCTCAAAAAAGCCTGTGGTATGTTTATATATATATATCTTTTTTTTTTTTTACTTACAAGACTCTTAAATATGCCCAAAATGCCCTAAATTACAGCACATTACTCGCTGTAAAGACTGGGAGGGGTTCAAATCGTATGAATAAGAAGTTCAGCATACTTAAGAACAAACAACTGGGCAGGGGACAAGATAGGGCTATATTACCACTATGCATAAGACCCAACCACTTAATGCTAAACCTTAAAGAAATGACCCTTATTGACATACACACACATCCTGCACCTGCGAGTCCCCAGCCCAGCGTTATGTTGAGGACACACTGTACATAAGTTCCAAATTCCTTTGCTTCAGTAAACTAGTATGAAAATAATGCTTCATACAAAACTTCTTCAATATCAGAAACTCGATATTCACAAACTCCAGAATAAATTAAAAGCAGCTAAAATAGTAACTACTCTTGCTCTGAAAGGCACTTTGTTTTGTGTATGTAGAAGTCGCTACGTTGGTTCTAGATTTGCAAGTTTGCTTTTTTTTTTTGATATCCTGTAGGTATATAGTATGTAGATATACGCATATCTATATATATACTGTAGAAGATTCCTCAGCTGCTTATACCTTCATATGATATGATATAATATACACTTCCCTTTTAAATATAGAACATTCTAATTATAATTAGAAATTAAATAAAACTTGGCCAATATATTCTGCAAGTATTATTCTCTCCGAAGACTAAGAATGCTTCTAAAAAGCCCTGTTTTCCCTACGCTTCTCGCGCCCCATCAGCGGGACCCTATTTACATCTCAAGCACAAGTGGTTAACTGTGTCTGTTCCTTGGAAGAAGCGAAACCTAACTCTAAGGATTTACAAACGGAAACCAAAGAGGAAAAGAACGAGAGGTGTTCCAAAAGGAGGTTTGTTTGTGTGGCTGTGTGTGAATGGGCTTGTGTCCGTGTGGTGTGTCCGTGCGGGCGTGCGGGCGTGTTTTCTGTTCTCGGGGTGACGGGGAGGGGCGGGGGGGGGCGCCCTCCGGAGGTCCCGCGGTGTCTCCTTCGCCGGGCGCCCCCCTGCGGCGGCGCCCCCGCGCTTGGCGGCGCCCCCTTCAGTGTTTCTTGAGTTTCTTGGTGAGGTACGAGTCCTGGTAGTGGCCGCCCAGCCCCTGCGAGTGCTGGCCCACGTAGCCGTTCTCGGGCGACGGCTCCGGCGACGGCAGGATGTGGTTGCTCTTGCGCTTGTGGCCGATGGGCGTGGTGTAGCCGGCGTGCGGGGGCGCGGGCGCGAAGGAGTGCGCGGGCGGCGCCATGCCCTTGGTGGGCGTCAGGTAGAGCGGGTTGAGGAGGCGCGGGTGGGGCGGCAGGGCGGCGGGGTGGAGGATGGGCGGCTGCAGCAGGGCCGGGGGGGGAGCCATGGGCGGGGGGGACCACGAGGTGGTGACCCTGGAGGTGACGGGGGAGGCGAACAGGAAGGCGGGGGCGGACGAGACGGGGGGCGGCGGCGGCGGGGGCTGCTCCATGGGCGGCGGGGCCAGGTGGGCGGGGATGTAGGCGGCGGCGGGGTGGTCGGGGCGCAGCGGGCCGTCGCCCAGCAGCGCGGGCTTGGCGGGCTGCGCCGCCGCCGTCAGCAGCATGGACATGAGGGGGCTGGAGGGGTACAGGGGGGGCGGGGCCGACGTGCTGATGTGCGGCGGCGGCAGCAGCGTCGCCGCCGAGACCAGCGCCGCGTGGCCGGCGTCCAGGGGCGGCGCGGGCGGCGGCACCTGCGTCTGCGGCGGCGGCTGCAGCTGCTGCGGGTGCTGCTGCTGTTGCTGCTGCTGCTGTGGCTGCTGCTGCTGCTCGTTGGCGGTGAGGGTGCCGAGCAGCTGCTGCAGGCTGTGGGCGTTGGAGAGCAGCGTGGAGATGGTGCCCTGCAGGTCGTCCTTGGCGGTCTTGGGCGTGGCCAGGCCGGGCAGGCTGGTGAGCAGGCCCGACAGGAGGGGCGTGAGGCCGTTCTCGCCCTCCCCCCCGCCGGCGCCCGCGCCCCCCTCCTCCCAGGCCCCCCCGCCGTAGCCTCCGGACCCCGGCGTCGGCAGCAAGGGCGTCTGCGAAGGAAGGGTCAGTCAGGCGGCGCTCGAAGGGCGGCGGGTCGCTCGGAGGCGACAAGGTTAAATATAGTTCACAGTCACATTCACAGTCACAAGGCAAATGAAAACAAAAGGTCCTTCCTACCTTAGCGGGCTTGTTGACGCCGTTCTTGCTGTATCCGTTCCTGTAGTTGGGCTTGATGCCGGCGGCGGCGGCGGCGCCCTGCGGCTTGGAGTAGCCGTTGGTGGCCTCGGGCGCGCGGTGCGGCGGCGCCTGCGGGTCGCCCTGCTGCACCAGCGACTGCAACAGGTTGAGCACGTGCGGGCTGGCCAGCAGGTTAGCCCCGCTGGGGGCGCCCTGCTGCTGCGACTGCTGCTGCTGCTGACTCTGCTGCTGCTGCTGCTGCTGGAGCTGCATCTGGGCGGCCAGCAGGATGACGAGGGCGGCCTGCGCGTTGGTGTTGAGCACCGTGGCGCTGGAGGGCGACGCCGGGCGCGGCGGCGGCTGCGGGGGGCGCACCGAACTCGTGCTGGTGGGGGGCCTCGGCCCTCGGGGGGGCCCAGGGGCGGGGGGCGGCACGGGGGGGCCGCCCTCCCCGGGGTTCACCCCCAGCGACTGGATCTGCGTCAGGATGATGTTCTGCAGGCTGGTGGCGACTGCGGGAGGAGGGGAAGGTTATTCTCTCTATACCTATACCTCTCTATCTCTATCTCGCTCTCTCGCTGTCTCTCTATCTCTCACACTCACACACACACACACACACACACACACACACACACACACACACACACACACACACAAACCTACAAACCTTTAAAAAAAAAAAAAAAAATACCGACAAAGACACAGAGAAAAAAACACCTCTCACACGAGCCGACACTCAAACATCGTTAAACGTCATTAAACTCGCTTTGAGACCCATTAAACTGTAACTAACGAACGACAATGCTGCCTGACTCGCGCATTTTCCTCTCGCGAAGTCACAAATGGGTTTTCCTCGCTGAACAAATATAGGAAATGAATAATTCAGCTTCAAGCATAAGGAGAGGGAGAGGGAAGACTGAGAAGAGGAGAAGAGGGGAGAGAAGAGGAGGGGGGAGAGGGAGGAGAGAGGAGAGGGGGAGGAAAGACTGAAAAGAGGAGAGGAAGGAGAGAGGAGGAAAGACTGAAAAGAGGAGAAGAGGAGAGGAAGGGGAGGGCGGAAAGACTGAAATGAGGAGAGAGGAGGAGGGAAGACTGAAAAGAGGAGAAAGGAGGGAGAATAAAAGAGCGAGAAGAGAGGAGAGGTGAAAGAGTAAAGAGAGAACAAAGAGGAAAGAGAAGACGGAAAAGAAAGCGGATAAGAGAAGAGAGATAAAGAAAGAAAACACGAGAGAAAGACAGAGAGAAGGAGAAGACCCCCCCACCCCCCGCCCACCCCCAGAACAGCGTCTAACAAGGTGTTTACAGCATCCAGGCCTCGCGAGCTGCCGGAGCTGTTAATCCCAATCTGTTATTCAATTAAAACCATTTAAGTTCTTTTTCCTCTCCCTCCCTCTCCTCTCCCTCTCCTCTCCTCTCCTCTCTTCTCTTCCCTTCTATCCTATCCTATCATCTCATCTCCTCTCCTCTCCTATCTCCTCTCCTCTCCTCTCCTCTCCTCTCCTCTCCTCTCCTCTCCTCTCCTCTCCTCTCCTCTCCTCTCCTCTCTTCTCTTCTCTTTCCTTCCATTCCCTTCTATCCTATCCTATCCCTCTCCTTCTCCCTCCCTCTCCCTCTCTCCCCCTCCCCTCCCCTCCCCTTCCCCCTCCCTCTCCCCTCCCCCCACTCCATCTCTCCCTCTTTGCCAACCTAGGCCGGCTTTACCCCCCCCCCCCCCCCCCCCGTCGTCGTGTAGCCATTGCAACCCCCCTCCCCCCCCGTCGTGCAGCCATTGCAACCCCCTCCCCCCCCCCGCCTTTCGCTTCTTAAATGTTCAACTGATAGTTTCGTTGCACGCGGGCTATGGGGGGGGGGGGGGGGGCGTTGCGGCGGAGGCTCATCCGTGCGAGTGCGGGCGGCTATGTGCGTGTCTGTGTGCAAATGCGTGCATGTGGATGTGATTCTGTGAGCGTTTGAGTTTGAGTGCTTGTGGGCTCTTGTGCTTGCGATTGTGTGTGCGTGTGTTTCTGTGTCTGTTTGTCTGTGTGTGTGTGTGTGTGTGTGTGTGTGTGTGTGTGTGTGTGTGTGTGTGTGTGTGTTTATGTGTGTGTGCGTGTGTGGGTGTGTGGGTGTGTGTGTCTGTCTGTCTGCCTGCCCGCCTGTCTGTCTGTCTGTCTGTCTGTCTGTCTGTCTGTCTGTCTGTCTGTCTGTCTGTCTGTCTGTCTGTCTGTCTGCCTGCCTGCCTGCCTGTCTCACACACACACACACACACACACACACACACACACACACACACACACACAGACACACACACACACACACACACACACACACACACACACAACCACCCACCCTTCACCCCCCCCGCATCCCACAGCCCCCCACAACCCCCTACAAGACAGAAAGACACCCCCCTACCCCCCCACAAGACCCCCACACCCCCCACAAGACCCCCACCACTTGACTTCCACCCCCCCATAAGACAGAAAGACACCATCCCCCCCCAACCACCCCCACCACTTGACTTCCACCCCCCCATAAGACAGAAAGACACCCTACCCCCCCACAACCCCACAAGACCCCCACAAGACCCCACAAGACAGAAAGACACCCCAACCCCCCAACCCCCCACCACCACCCCCACCACTTGACTTACATGCAGGGTTGTGTTTGGTGAGATTCTGCAGCTGCGAGAAGACCTTGTTGGCTGGCGGTTCGGGAAGCAGAGCCGATTTCTTCTTCAGACCCTGAGGAGGAAGAGAGAGAGGAAAAAGGGTTAAAATCACATATCAAGGAGAGAGAAAAAATAACGATAAAATCAAGGAGAGAGAGAAAAATAACGATAAAATCAAGGAGAGAGAGAGAAAAAAGGGTTAAAATTACATATCAAGGAGAGAGAAAAATAACGATAAAATCATGTATCAAGGAGAGAGAGAAAAGGATTAAAATCACATATCAAGGAGAGAGAAAAATAACGATAAAATCAAGGAGAGAGAAAAAGGGTTAAAATCACATATCAAGGCGAGACAAAAATAACGATAAAATCAAGGAGAGAGAGAAAAATAACGATAAAATCAAGGAGAGAGAGAAAAAAAGGGTTAAAATTACATATCAAGGCGAGAGAAAAATAACGATAAAATCAGATATCAAGGAGAGAAAGAAAAAAAAAGGGTTAAAATTACATATCAAGGAGAGAGAAAAATAATGATAAAATCAGGTATCAAGGAGAGAGAGAGAAAAAAGGGTTAAAATTACATAACAAAGAGAGAAAAAAAGGGTTAAAATCACATATCAAGGAGAGAGAAAAATAACGATAAAATCAGGTATCAAGGAGAGAGAAAAAGGAGTTAAAATAACATATCAAGGAAAGAGACAAATAATGATAAAATCAGATATCAAGGAGAGAGAGAAAAAAAAGGGTTAAAATTACATATCAAAGAGAGAAAAAAAGGTTAAAATTACATATGAAAGCGAGAAAAAGGGTTAAAATTACATATCTCCCTCACCCCCTCCCCCTCCCCCTCCCTCCTCCCCTCTCCCCTCCCCTAGTCCCTCACCCCCATCCCAATATTTCCTTCAACTCCCCACGCATCCCAAGTTCCTCCTAAAATTTGAGGACTCGGCATAATTTGGGGAAGGAGGAGGGGGGGCGGGTATAAGGACAATAAGGCCCTGATCTTCCCCTCCTCCCCCCACCCTCCTCCTCCATTACCCCCATCCCCCCCCACCCCACTATTACTCCCTCCCTTGGCACCATAATCACAATCTCCCTCCACCCGTTCCCCTATCTGCTCTCCCCCTTCCCACGCCCCCTTTCCCCACCATTCCCCCTCCTCACTTCATCCTCATTTCCCCCTCTCCCCCCATCCTTCCTACTCCTCCGAACTACCCCCCCATTCCTCCTCCTCACTTCATCCTCATTTCCCCCACTCCCCCTCGTCCAGACTTCCCCTCCTCCGAACTACCCCCCATTCCCCCTTCTCACTTCATCCTCATTCCCCCTATCCCCCCACCCTCCCTACTCCTCCGAACTACCCCCCATTCCCCCTCCTCACTTCATCCTCGTTCCCCCCTCTCCCCCTACCCTCCCCCCTCCCCTCCTCCCCTACTTAGGAAGCAGGTCAAACTTATCATCGGAGTCGCTGGGGCATTCTGCTGCTGTCTGCTGTTTACAAGGGATTAACAGCGGTCTGCTAAGGGGGTTAGGGACGATTTCCGCACTCTCTCTCTCTCTCTAACTCTCTCTCTCTCTCTCTCTCTCTCTCTTTCTCTCTCTCTCTCTCTCTCTCTCTCTCTCTCTCTCTCTCTCTCTCTCTCTCTCTCTCTCTCTCTCGCTCTCTCTAATCTATTTCTCTATCAATCTAACTCTAACTCTCTCTCTCTAACTCTCTAACTGTCTCTCCTTTTCTTTCTTTCTTTCTTTCTTTCTTTCTCTCTCTCTCTCTCTCTCTCTCTCTCTCTCTCTCTCTCTCTCTCTCTCTCTCTCTCTCTCTCTCTCTCTCTTCAACTATCTCTATCTCTCTCTCTCTCTCTCTTCAACTATCTGTCTCTCTACCTCTCTAAGTATCTATCTATCTATCCATCTCTCTCCCTTACAATTTCTCTTCTCTCTCCCCCCCTCCTCCTTCCCCCCCTCTCGAATCCCCGCTGACTAATCCGACAAATCGAAATGACACAATCGACCTAATCGCATTCTGCTGGCAAAATCAGGGCGAGGGGAAGGGAGGGGGGAGGGAGAGGGGAAGGGAAGGGAAGGGAGGTGGGAAGGAGAGAGGAAGGTTGGGAAGGGGAAAGGAGGGGAAGGTGGGGAAGGGAGAAGGGAGAGAGGAGGAGGGGAAGGGAGAGGGAAGGGCAGGGAAGGGGGTAGGAGGGGAAGGGAGGTGGGAAGGGAGATGGGAGAGAGGAAGGTGGGGAAGGGGGTAGGAGGGGAATGGAGGGAAGGGAAGGGAAGGAGGGAAGGAAGGGAGAGAGGGAAGGGGGAAAGGTGGGAAGGGAAGGGAGGAGGGAAGGGGAAAGGGAGGTGGAAGGGAAGGGAAGGGGGTAGGAGGGGAAAGGATGTGGGGAAGGGAGGGGAAGGAGAGAGAGGAGGGGAAGGGAGAGGGGAGGGCAGGGAAGGGGGTAGGAGGGGAAGGGGAGGTGGGAAGGGAGATGGGAGAGAGGAAGGTGGGGAAGGGGGTAGGAGGGAAGGGAGGGAAGGGAAGGGAAGGAGGGAAGGAAGGGAGAGAGGGAAGGGGGAAAGGTGGGAAGGAAGGGAGAAAGGAGGTGCCAGGGAAGAGGGGAAGGTAGGGAAGGGGGAAGGGAAGGAAGGGAGGGGAAGGGGGAAAGGTGGGAAGGGGAAGGGAGAGAGGAAGGAGGGAAGGAAGGGAGAAGGGAGGGAAAGAGGGAAGGGGGAAGCGAAGGAGGGAAGGGAGTAGGAGGGGAAGGAGGGAAAGAGGGAAGGGGGAAGGGAGGGAAGGGGGAAGTGGGAAGGGGAAAGGGAAAGGGGAAGGAGGGAAGGAAGGGAGGTGCCAGGAAGGGAAGGAGGGAAGGGGGATGGGAGGTGTGAGAGAGGGAGGGAGGGTGGAAGGGAAACAGAGAAAAGGGATGAGGGGGAGAGAGAGAAGGGAGAGAGACAGAGGCGGTTTGGAGGGAGGGGTGGAGAGAGGAGAGGGGAGGGGAAGGAAGGGCTGGGGAGGGGGATAGGGAAGGAGAGGGGGAGGGGCATAGCTGGCCGACGATCGCCGTCGTTATTAAAAGGGATAAATTGCAAACGGCGCCTGCAACATCTTGTTATTGCAACGGCCGCCACCCTGAGCGCGAGGTTGTTCCACTAAGGGTGAATAAAGGGGGGGGGAGTTTGTTTAAAATTCCCCCCTCTCCCCCCCCCTTGCCGCCCCCTCCCCCACCACCATCTACCCCCCACCCCTCACCCCCGGGAGCGCGGTGACCGAATTATGACTTAAAACTGAATTCACTTAAACGGCAATAAGTCATCAATCACCCCCCCCTCCCCCCTCCCCCGTTAATTGACCCAGGCGGTGATGGGGCCCCATTAAACACAGGGGGGGGGAGAGTGGAAGGGGGGAGGGGCTCATACAACGAAGTTAACACCCCGGTTAACGACTGGGGGAGGAGGAGGGGGTGAGGGTTAGAGAGAGAGGGGGCGTGAATGGGGGGAGGTGAGGGAGGGAGAGAGGGAGAAAGGGAGAGGGAAGGGGGGACGAATTGACAAGAACAGGTCGATTATTGGAGATGGCGGAGATCTTGTTGGGGGAGGGGAAGGGGGAAGGGGATGGGGAGGGAGGGAGAGGGAGGAAAGGGAGAGGGACGGGGATAGGGAGGAGGAGGGAAGGGAGGTAGAAGGTGGAAGACTGCTTACCTCCCTCCCTCCCTTTCCTTCCTTCCTTCCCTTCCTTTCCCTTCCCTTCCCCTTCCCTTCCCTTCCCTTCCCTCCTCCCCTCCCCTCCCCTCCTTCCTTCCCCTTCCTCCTCCTCTCCCATCCCCTTCCCTTCCCTTCCTCCCCCTCCGTTTCAAGTCGAAGTTGAGAGTCACACGAGATTTTCATATATATGTTAATAAACGGAAAGACCCCGTATTTCTGTCTCTTTCTCTCTCTCTCTCCCTCTCTTCCTCCCCTCAGCCTTCTTCCCTAACCCCTCCCACCACATTCCCTACCCCCAACCCTACCCTCCCCACTCCCCCATCCCCCAACCCCCAATCCCACTCCCCCTCCCACCCCTATTCCACCCATCCCCCACACACCCTCCCACCCCAATCCCCACCCACCCCAATCCCCACCCAACCCCCATCCCCACCCATCCCCCTTCCCCCACAACCCCCCCAACCCACCCACCCCTACACAAACCTACCGGATCGCTGAGGATCTTCATGTAGATGTTGATGGCCCTCACGCCGGGGATGCAGTACTGGACGCGGATCCTCTGGCCGCGGAGGACGTAGTTGTGGAGCGTGGACTGGGTCTCCTCGGCGTCCTCCGCGCTGATGAACTCCACCAGCCCCCAGTCCTGCAGGGCCCCGTTGCGCATGGCGATCTGCGGGTGATGGAGGGAGGGGGGAGGTTAGTTTTGGTGGTGGTGGTGGTGATGAGGGGAGGGAGGGAGAGAGGGAGGGAGGTTAGTTTTGGTAGTGGTGGTGGTGGTGGCGGGGGGGGTTGTGAGGGTGTTGGTGGTGGTGTGGTGGGATGGTGGTGTTGTGGAAGGGTGGTAGGGGAGTGGTGGAGATAGTGGGGGTTGTGGAAGTGGTAGAGGGGAGGGATTGGAGGTGGCGGAGTGGAGGTGGGGGGTTGTGGAAGTGGTAGGGGGAAGTGGAGAGGGGGGGAGGTGGTGGAGTGGGTAGTTGTGGAAGTGGTGGAGGAAGTGGTAGAAGTGGTGGTGGGGGGGAGTGGGGCGTAGTATCATGGGCGATGACGATGAGGATCAAGATGATAGCTCTGATAGTTACAAACTGGCTAATAATAATGATAATAATGGTGCGATGATAAGGTAGATAAAGATAATGGTAATACTAGTGCTTACGAAGTGAACTATAATTGGGAAAATGACGAAAACAATGCTAATGGTAATTACAAACCCACAATAACAAATTTGATAATGACAGTATTATTAGAACAATTATAACAGCGTAAAGAAAATAATAATCCATACTTAAAATACTTATAGACAACAGAAGTGAATTTGAGACAAAAGGAGACAAGAGAAGAGAAATGAGAAAAACAAAACAAGCGAAGACACATGATACGATGAGAAGAAAAAACAAAAAAGAAGAGAATCGAATAAAAAAAAGCAGAAAGAGCGAATAGAGAGAGAGAGAGAGAGAGAGAGAGAGAGAGAGAGAGAGAGAGAGAGAGAGAGAGAGAGAGAGAGAGAGAGAGAGAGAAAGAAAGAAAGAAAGAAAGAAAGAAAGAAAGAAAGAAAGAAAGAAAAAAAAAGAAAACGGAAAGAAAGAAAAGAAAGAGAAAAAAAGAAAAAAGAAAAAGGAAAGACAGAAAGAAAAAATGACAAGAAAAACGAAAGAAAGAAAAACAAAGAAAAAACAAAAACTGACAAACAAAAACAAAACCTCGTGACCCCCCCCCTCACCTGGCAGTAGGGCGGGTTGGTGACCTTGCTGAAGATCCTCCTGAACTCGCCCATGTCGCGGTAGTCCTTGGGCAGCTGGTCGACGTACAGGCAGCTGGAGTGCAAGGAGGCGAAGGTCACGTGACTCGGATCCAGCCAATCACAGACGAGCACCGTGTCCCTCGTCTCGCGGCCGTCCAGCACCGACTTGGCCTGCAGAGCCACTTCCTTCGTCACGTACTCCACGAAGCCGTAGCCTTTGCTCTCTCCTGCAGGGGGCGCGGAGGGTGGAGGAGGTGGTGGAGGTGGAGGTGGAGGTGGGGGGGTAGGAGGGGGAGGTGGTGGAAGGGGGGAGGAGGAGGAGGTGGAGGTGGAGGAGGAGGTGGAGGAGGAGGTGGAGGTGGAGGTGGTGGGAGGAGGAGGAGGTGGAGGAGGGGGGAGAGAAAAAATGAGATCGTTAGGTTGTGGTTTGGTGATGGTGATGATGGTGGTGATGGTGATGGTGGTGGATGATGGTGGTGAAGACAGTGATGATAATGATGATGATGATGATGATGATGATGATGATGATGATGATGATGATGATAATGATGGTGGTGGTTGATGAAGATAGTGATGATAATGATGGTGGTGGTGGTTGATGGTGGTGAAGATAGTGATGATGATGGTGGTGATGATAATTATCATATCAGCATATCAGCTTGGAGGCACATTTCTTCACAACCGTTAATTTCTTAACAAGGTCCCTAGAAAATTAATCAGTTTTATTAGTCTTCCGTCTGTACATAGACACTAACTTCATTTGCAAATACGTAGAAGTCTAATTTTTCTTAAAAAGAGAAGCTTATATTAGGTTACAAAGAGGCAGGACATTTAGAAAGTCAGTGACACGAAAAACTGACACATACATACGCACACGCACACGCACACGCACGCAAACACACGCCAACTCGCAAAATCCACACGCAGTCTTTGCACATCGGAATGTCACACGAAAATACCGCAATACACTAAAAATATGGAATAATTAATTATCAAGAGAGGGGCGGAGGTGGGAGAGGGGATGGGAGAGAGAGGGAGGGAGGGAGGGAGGGAGGGAGAGAGAGAGAGAGAGAGAGAGAGAGAGAGAGAGAGAGAGAGAGAGAGAGAGAGAGAGAGAGAGAGAGAGAGAGAGAGAGAGAGAGAGAGAGAGAGAGAGAGAGAGAGAGAGAGAGAGAGAGAGAGAGAGAGAGAGAGAGAGAGAGAGAGAGAGAGAGAGAGAGAGAGAGAGAGAGAGAGAGAGAGAGAGAGAGAGAGAGAGAGAGAGAGAGAGAGAGAGAGAGAGAGAGAGAGAGAGAGAGAGAGAGAGAGAGAGAGAGAGAGAGAGAGAGAGAGAGAGAGAGAGAGAGAGAGAGAGAGAGAGAGAGAGAGAGAGAGAGAAAGAGAAAGAGAAAGAGAAAGAGAAAGAGAAAGAGAGAATCCGTCTGTATAAGCGTGTGCGTACGCGCGCCCGCATGCCCGTCCACGCAAGCCCAACCGCATCCGTACATACGACCCAACAGCGGACAAAGAAATCAAAACGGATAAAAAAAAAAAAAAAAAAAAAAAAAAAACACGAAACAAACGCGACTTTTTTCCACCTGCCAGCTAAACGCCCGCCCGCCCGCGCCGCCCACGCCGCCCAAAGAGCCCCCGAATGAAAAACAAACAAGCAAATCTCTCCCAAAAAAAACACGCTGCGGCCCCGATACTCGCTCACTCGCCACGCACCGCGAGATTCGAGTGCGTGGCGGAAGCGACGAAAAGAATTGAATAAACAGTAACGGAATGACACAATGAATAAATTAGAGAGATAACAGAGGAGGGGCGTGACAGACACACAGACAGACAAACTGATAGAGAGAGTGAGAGAGAGAGGGAAGGAGGTAAGGAGGGAGGGAAAGAGAGGGAGAGGGAAGAGGAAGGGAAGGGAGAGGGAGAGGGAGAGGGAGAGGGAGAGGGAGAGGGAGAGAGAGAGAGAGAGAGAGAGAGAGAGAGAGAGAGAGAGAGAGAGAGAGAGAGAGAGAGAGAGAGAGAGAGAGAGAGAGAGAGAGAGAGAGAGAGAGAGAGACAGACAGACAGACAGACAGACAGAGAGGGAGAGGGAGAGAGAGAGAGAGAGAGAGAGAGAGAGAGAGAGAGAGAGAGAGACATAAAAAAAACAAAGACAAAAGATGTAAACAGATAATTACAAAGACAGACCAAAAAAATACACCGAGACAGGGAGAAGAGTCAAGGAGAAGAGGAGGAAGATGAAGAAGAAGAAGAGGAGGAGGAGGAGGAGGAGGAGGAGGAGGAGGAGGAGGAGGAGGAGGAGGAGGAGGAGGAAGAAGAAGAAGACAGGGACGAGGAGGAGGAGGAGGAAGAAGAGGAAGAAGAATAAAGGGAGGAGGAAGAAGAGGAGGAGGAGGAAGAAGAAGATGAAGAAGAAGAGGAGGAGGGGGGGGGGGGGGTAACGGCGGGGTTCGTTTACCCGAATCTCTATCCGAATTTTCTCTTTCCTCTTTCTTTTTTCTTTTCTTTTTTTGTCCTTCTTCTTCTTCCCAAAAGTTTACGTTAACTTCGCTGTTAATTCGTTTAGTTCTTTGCGAGGTCATCCTTTAATGGTCGGGGGGGGGGGTTCAGGGAGAATGGGGGAGGAGGGGAGAGCGAAA
>NC_091585.1:22092457-22094957 GCF_042767895.1 Penaeus vannamei
GTTCTCATTATACCTGACGCATCATAATAATCTCTGTGGCTGAGACTAGCCAAAGCCTTTTTTAGCCCTTCTTAAGACGGGAAAACTACACCCAGTCCCTCAGCCGCCGCGCGTTTTCTTCCGACCGGACGAAAGAAAACGGAAGAGAGAGAGAAAAAAAATTAGGGGTGACTTCGATGTTTTCTCTCGCCGCTCGGGACCTAAAGTGTCTGGACCATCAGAACTTCTTCAGACGAATACTAACGAATCTAATTATCACTCCTCACTCATTAATCTTACCTGCAGCCGGATAACGGTATAATCATTACACCAAAATACACCAAAACACGATTAAAACCGAAGGAAAACAAAGGAAACAAAAATGGTTTATATCACAAGCCTAAAATTCCTCCGAGACGCACAAGCTGCACAACAATTCCACGTCATTTATCTTTAGCGACGCCAAATTAAGGGCATTGTCAAGGGAACCAAGTCAAGAGTGATTTAGTTGTACAATTAACTGCGTGAATGTGTGTTTGTCTCTCTGGCTGTCTGCCGCGTGTGTCTGTCTGTTTTACTTGTCTTTGGTAATGTGTTTCGTGATGTCGGGAATGTAGTGTGCTAAAAGGGTGTTTGATTAGTACGTCAATAAACAGGAGAAAGATAAATTAGAAGAAATTATAGGAGAGAGTATGTGTGAGACTAAGTGAGTGAAAGAGTGAGTGCGTGAGTGGGTGAAAGAGTGAGTGCGTGAGTGAGTGAAAGAATGAGCGAGTGAGTGAGTGAAAGAGTAAGTGAGTGAGTGAGTGAAAGAATGAGTGAGTGAGCGAGTGAAAGAGTGAGTGAGTGAGTGAATGAAATAATGAATGAATGAGTGAGTGAAAGAGTGAGTGAATGAATGAATGAGTGAGTGAAAATGACTCGCGTAGGTGTATAATGCGATATGTATGGGATCCATCAAGTCATCCAAGCGTGATATAGGCATTAATGTACATCTAAAATTTATACCTCGCCTCAACACACATACGCACACATGCATACATACACTGCATACATACATACACACAAAAAGACAGAGAGAGAGAGAGAGAGAGAGAGAGAGAGAGAGAGAGAGAGAGAGAGAGAGAGAGAGAGAGAGAGGAGAAAGTAAGAAAGAAAGAAAGAAAGAAAGAAAGAAAGTAAGAAAGAAAGAAAGAAAGAAAGAAAGAAAGAAAGAGAAAGAGAAATAGAAAAAAGAGAAAAAAGAGAAAAAAGAGAAAAAAGAGAAAAAAAGAGAAAAAAGAGAAAGACAGACAGACAGACAGACATAAACCCACAAACCCACACCAACACCCCCACGCACAAAGACACCCACCCAGCATACCCACACGGCAGCGCCTCTCTCCACCGTGGGATAAGTGCCACTTGACGAAACCCCGATACAGCGAACACCAACACCCATCACTAAGGTCTAAGAGCTATCCGACTGTATTTCTCTGCGATCAATCACCATCCACGCACGCAAAAACCGGCTCACGCAATCAGGGCATCACCACGCCCGCCCGCACGCACGCACACGCCACGACACTGTATCACAACATCGCTTCTCGTTATGTAATAGTGGTTCGATATTGTAAAAGATACACGCATGCAAACACGTGCAAGCAAGCATACAGGCATAGATACATACACACATACATACATACATACACACACGCATACATAGATACATACATATATACATATAGACACACAGACTGGATAGCGAGTACATAGAAAAGAAAAGAGATATATATATAAATAAAGAAAAATTAAATAAAACAAAGACCGATTTGAAAATACACAATGGAAAACATAATAACATAAATCGAAATAAAACAAAATATCGCCAACCAAACACCACTACGAAAACATACAATACAAAACATATAATAATAATAGCACTAAAACAAACTCAAAAATATAATGCGAAAAAAATATAAAAAAACGAATATAACAATAAAAAATGAAAAAACGAATAATAAAAACACTAAAAAATAACGACAAAACAATAAAAAACAATAAAAATCACACAAAAAAAAGAAAAACAAAAACCAACAGTACAAACACACCAAAATCCACACCATTCCAACCTATGCAACACACCACACGATGTTGCAAAGCGACCCCCCACCCCACCACCCCATCCCCCCAAAAAAATTGACCCCTTCCCCCAAAAAAAATTGACCACCTCCCCCCAAAAAAAAAACCCCTTCCCCTCCAAAATATACCCCCTCCAAAAAAAAGCTTAACCCCCTTAACCCCCCAAAAAAAAAATTACCCCCTCCCTCCCCTTAAACCCCACCCCCACCCAAAAAAAAAAAAACCTGACGCAACGGATTGGGTCCCCAAAGCGCCCCAACGACCTCTCTCCCCTTTGCAACATCAACATGGCGTGCCTCCGTCATGCCATCCACGTAGTTCATTCTTCTCCCGTTATTGTCAGCGACTGAGATTTACGTTCGCGACCTTTAGCGCGTTCACGGCGAGGGGGAGAAGGGCG
>NC_091585.1:22099957-22102457 GCF_042767895.1 Penaeus vannamei
GTGGGGGGCCTCTCGCTCGGGTCACCCCCGCGGGAAAACCCGCACGCGCGTGTGTATGTGCGTGCCTTGCCCCTCCTCTCCCTCTCCCCCCCTACCGCATTCTCACTAATCGTAGAAATCCCACCCCCCTCACCCCACCCCTACACCCCACCACCCCGAAAAGCACACAGTTCGACCCCTATGCAAATTACGACGTCGAGAGAAAAATAAATAAAAAGATAAATAATAATAAGAAGGGAGCAAATTATCAAGAAGCAAAACGACCGTCACTGCGACCGCGCTCTGCCGGGATAAGGGGGTGAGTGGGGAGTGGGGAGTGGGGAGTGGGCGGAGGGGGGGACAAGACATGCGACAAACCCAGAGCGGAAGTCTCGACAGAAACACAATAACATCCCCCGGAGTTGAAGAAGTTTAATAGCATGTTGTGGGGCCTTGAGATCCCGGAGGTGTGGGGGAGTGGAGAGGGGAGGAGGAGGAGGAGGAGGAGGGAGGAGGAAGATGGGAGGAGGGAGGAGGGAGGAGGAGGAGGAGGAGGAGGAGGAGGAGGAAGATGGGAGGAGGGGGAGGAGGAAAGGAGGGGGAGGGAGCAGAAGAAGAAGAAGAGGAGAAGGAAGATGGGAGGGGAGGAGGGAAAGGAGGGGAGTGGAGAAGGAGGGGATTGAAAGGAGGAGGGAGGAGGAGGAAGGAAGAAGAGAATGGCGGAATGGACGGGGGAGGAAAGAAGGGGGTGGAGTGTAGAAGGCGGATATGGAGGGGGAGAAGGATAGAATACTCGGGAAAGCAGGGTAGGGGGAGGAGCAGGAGTAGGAGGAGGAGGGGAAGCGAGAAGCAAGTTCATAACGCTCGGGGCGATGCCAACAACCTTAAAGTGTCAGTCTTTCTGCTCTCATCTTCGACATCAGCTGCTTATCGGGGGGTCCATGGGGGGATGGGGGGTGGGGGGTAAATCCACGTCCCTCACACGCCCGTCTCGTTACTTTCGCCTATCTATTTATCTGTCTATTTACTGCTTTCTTTATCCATTTCTCTACTTTCTTCGCCTGTTTCCTATTCTTTTTATTCATTTTCTATTTCATTCATTCATTTTTCTATTTCATTCATTCATTTTTCTATTTTCTTTATTCATTTTCTACTTTCTTTCTTTCTTTTCTACTTCCTTTCTTTATTTTTCATCATCTTGATTTTCTTTCTTTCCTTATCTCATTTCCTTCTTTCTTGCATTCTCTTTCTCTTATTCTTTTCCTCAGTGTACGAAAGCATTAAAAAATGGAACAAATATATACATAAAGGAACTTGATTATACGGAGGAAAATATAACGACGATGATAATAAAGAGAAAGAACAAAATAACAACAGCAGCAGTAATAATAACAATAATAATAGTAGGAGTGATGGTGATGGTGATGATGATGGTGATGATGATTATGATGATGATTGTGATGATGATGATTGCGATGATGGCGATGGTGATAATGATTAAAAATAATGATGATGACAATACTACTACTACTACTACAACTAATAATAATAATAAGAAGAATCTTAATAACAACAATAATAACAATAATAAAAATAATGGTAGTAATATCAAACCGAATAAAGAGACAATAATTGCAATACCAATCATAAATTGAGCAACAAAAACAAACATACGAATCAAATCAACAACAAAACGAACAGCAACAACAACAACAAAAAACATAAACAACAATGCCAAATCAAACAACAATAACAAGACACACAGCATGAAACAAACAAGCAAACACAAACAGCAAAGACAACAAAGCGACCGCCATTAAAAAAAATAACAAACACAAAGACGGCCTTCTCAAAGATGACAAAGAAGGGAAAGAATAACACTAATGGAGACAACTGAGAGAATTCCAGATGCCCCTCCCCCTCCCTTCCCTCCCTCCCCCTTCCTTTACCTCCTTTCCCTCCCTCCCTCTCCCTTCCTTTACCTCCCTTCCCTCCTTCCCCCTTCCTTTACCTCCTTTCCCTCCTTTCCCTCCCCCTCCCTCTCCCTCCCCCTCCCTTCCCTCCCTTCCCCCTTCCTTTACCTCCTTTCCCTCCCTCCCCCCTCCCTCCCTCCCTTCTCCCCCTCCCTTTCCCCTTCCTTTACCTCCTCTCTCCCTCCTTCACTCCCCCTTCCTTTCCCTTCCTTTCCCATCTCCCTCCCTCTCCCTTCCCTCCCTTCTCCCCCATTACTTCCTCCTTTCCTCTGCTTTGCTTCCCTTTCCTCTCCTCTCTCCCATATATCATTTTCTCTTTCATCCTCTCATACTTCCCTTCCTTCCTTCTTCCCATCTCCCTAATGTTCCTCTGCCTTCTCCTTCCCCTCCTCCCCTCTCCTCTTCTTCCTCCTATTCCTCTTCTTCCTCTTATTCTACTTCTACTTCTACTTCTACTTCTACTTCTACTTCTTCCTCCTCCTCCTCCTCTTCCTCCTTCCTTCCTTCCTTCCTTTCCTTCCTCTCTTCCTTCTCTCTCCTCTCCACCC
>NC_091585.1:22109957-22114957 GCF_042767895.1 Penaeus vannamei
GAGAGAGAGAGAGAGAGAGAGAGAGAAAGAGAGAGAGAGAGAGAGAGAGAGAGAGAGAGAGAGAGAGAGAGAGAGAGAGAGAGAGAGAGAGAGAGAAAGCAGGAAAGTGAGTGGCCAAAGGAGATAGTGAGTAAGTAAGCGAGAGCAAAAATTGAGTGAGTGAGCGAGGGCGTGAGCGAGAGTGTGAGAGAGAAGTGAACGAGATGAGTGAGTGAGTGAGATCAGAGAACGAGTGACCTCAGAAAGGGCGAAAATGAGCGCGAGTGAGTGAGATCAGCCAGCGCGTGAGTAAGCGAGTGAGTGAGTCAGCGAGTAAGCGAGTCAGCGAGTGAGTGAGTGAGGTGGACGGCGCCCATAAACACGCCCATGAAACCACCTCCACCTCACACATCCGGGGTTTTTATGTCGTTGTTCATCTCATACACGCGAGCTGCACGAGAGAAAGAGAGAGAGAGAGAGAGAGAGAGAGAGAGAGAGAGAGAGAGAGGGAGAGAGAGAGTGAGTGAGAGAGAGAGAGAGAGAGAGAGAGAGAGAGAGAGAGAGAGATGAAAGGCGGGAAGGAAGAGGAAAAAGGGAGGGAAGAGTAAAAGGAAAGGGAGGGAAGGAGAGAAGACGATGGAAGGAGGGAGGGAAGAGGAAAGGAAAAGAGAGAGGGAAGAGAGGAGAGAGTTTAGTAAGAGGGAGATGGGCGAGAGAACGAAGGGAGGAGTTTGCAAAGATGCAAACCAACTAAATAACCCCCCCCCCAAAAAAAAAAAAAAAAAAAAATACAAAAACTAACAAAAAAACAAGAGAACTACAGACCCTCCCAAAAAAAAAAAAAAAAAAAAAAAAAAAAAAAAACAGAAAATACAAAACAAACAAAAAAACAAGAGAAAACAAGAATAAAGAAGGGAACTACAGAACAACAGATAAAGGGGGAAGAGAAATAGGCACCAGATGATACCCATCACACGCGGCCAGTCGACAGAGGACCCAGCTGGCGGTCAAGATGTCGATGGCACGTGATTAAGACGTGCGTATTCTCCTTCCCTCCTCCTTCCTTTTGTTTATTCTCCCCTTCGCCCCCCTTTTCTACTCTCTCTCTCCCCCCTCTTCCCCCTGTTTGTCTTCCTCAGGTACCTATTCCTATCCGCTTTTTTCTTCATCTCTCTCTCTTTCTCCTTCATCTATCATCTCTTTTCCCCTCTCTTCCCACCTTCTCTACCTTTCTCTTTCCCTCCTCCCATTTCCCTATCCTCCCTTTCTCGCCTCTCTCTTCTTCTTTCCCTACCCGCTTCTCTCCCCATCCCTTCCTCCTCCCTTCCCTCCCTCCCCTCCCTACCCCTACCCTCTCCTCTTCCTCCCCACCCACTCCTCCTTCCTTCCTTCCTCCCTCCCCCTCCCTTTCCTTCGCCTCCCCTCCCACCCCCTCCCTTCCCCTCTACGCCTGGTTAACGGAGGACAGGCATCGCGGCCGAGGTCATAAACCCCCTTTAGGTCCCCCCTCCCCCCCTCGCCCCCCCCACGGCAACTTTGCCACTTTGATCAGGCAGAGTGCGCCCTTATGACATCACGGGGAGCTGGGCCTACGGGTGCGATCTCTCAAGGGGATGGGGGAAGGGGGAGGGGGAGGGAAAGGGGAGAAGGGGGAGGAGGGAGGATGAGGGAAGGGGAGGAGGATAAGGGGGAGGGGAGGAAGGGAGGAGGAAAAGGATGGGAAGGGGGAGGGAAAGAGAGGGTTGGGATGAGAGGAGAGGGTAAGGAAGGAGGAAAGAGAGGGATGTTGGGACTGGAGGAAAAGTAACATGGGAGAGGAGGATGGAGGGAGGGAGAGAATATCAAAGCCACCCCTCCCCCATCCATCTATCAGAGAACCTACGGCCATCAGTTAAGAGATACGACCACCCTCGCCCCCTTCCCCTTCCCCTGCCCCCTCCCCCCTCCCCCTCTCCAACAACCACCCCATCTGCCAGGAGACAATACGACCACCCTCCCTCCCTACCCCCTCACCCCTACCCCCCCAACTTTCCCCCAACACGCCTGTCATCAAACTTCGGAGACACGACCGCATTCGCCATCCCGGACGACATTCAGCGAACCGGCAACTCGACGACTTCCCGTTGAGACGACTGGCGGAAGCATCGGGTCGGGGAAATGACGTGACAGTCTTATGGCAACAGTTGACATGACACGAGAGGAAGGCGCGAAAGAGGAAGGGAAAAAAGACAATTCTCTTGTTTGCTATTACAAAAAATATAAAGAATAAGAGGAAGGAAAGAGTAAAAAAGAGTAAAAAAATCGGGTAAAGAGTAAGAGAAAAATATATATATCAGTAACCCCTAAAACACAAACAAAAACAAAAACAAACAAAAAGAGTGCGACAGAGGGGAAAAGTCTTGGATGGCACTTCGCTGCCTCTTAAGAAACTCCTCACATCTCCTCATGCTGTTGTTCCTCCCTCCCTCCCTCCCTCCCTCCCTCCCCCTCCCCCCTTTTTTTCCCTTCCTCTACCTCCCTCCTCCCCTCTCTCTCACCTCCCCTGATGCAGCTATGTTTACCTCTATCTCTCCCCCTCCTTATCCACGTTTACACACACTCGCACGCACATGCACACACACACACACACGCACACACACACACACACACACACACACACACACACACACACACAAACCTCCCCCAAACATAACCCACAACCCCCCTCCTCTCACACCAACCACACACACCCTCCACCCACCCCACCACACCCACAAACCCCTTCAGCCCCTATCCTAACCCCCACCCCCACCAACCCCCAAACCCCACCAACCCCAACCCCCCACATTCACGTCCCCTGCACACAATACAACCCACCACCACCCCACCCCACCCGACCCCACCCCACCCCACAAACAACCCCACCCAACCCCCACCCACACACCCCACCCCACCCCCACCCCCCACACCTACCCTCGCGAAGGCCAAAGGATGTGAAACGACGTGCTGGATCACCTCATCTCCCGTGCTAACGACCGCGCCAAACTAGACGCTAAACTTGCGCTAGTTTGGCCGGAGGAGGTGGTGGAGGGAGGGATAGGAGGGAGGGATAGGAGGAAGGAGAGATAGGAGGGAGGGATAGGAGGAAGGAGAGATAGGAGGGAGGAGGGATAGGAGGGAGGGAGGAGGGATAGGAGGGAGGGAGGAGGGATAGGAGGGAGGGAGGGAAGGAGGGAGGAGGAGGGAGGGAGGCAGGGATAGGAGGGAGGGAGGGAGGCAGGGATAGTAAATGGGAGGGAGGGAGGAGGAGGGAGGAGGGAGGGAGATAAGGGAGGGCGGGAGGAGGGAGGGAAGGAGGGATAGGAGGGAGGGAGGAGGGATAGGAGGGAGGGAGGGAGGGAGGAGGGATAGGAGGGAGGGAGGCAGGGATAGAGGGAGGGAGGGAGGAGAGATAGGAGGGAGGGAGGGAGGGAGGAGGGATAGGAGGGAGGGAGGAAGAGAGGGAGTAGGGAAGAGGGAGAGAGAGGGAGTAGGGAGTAGGGATGGCGATGGAGACTGCAACATCCTGCCTACACGAACATTTTAGTTATGCTCTCCCTCCCCTTCTTCCTTCCTTTCCTCCCTCCCCTTCTTCCCTCTCTCCCTCCTCCCTCCTTCCCTCCCTTCCTTTCTTCCTTCCTTCCCTGAGGGTGGAGGTGAAATGCATTTATAAACCTCATCGTTTAAAAAAAAACAAGGAAAGAAAGAGAGAAATAAAAATGAAAAAAACATATAAAACAAAAAAAAAAGAAGAGAGTAAAAAAGCGATTTCAACCCTAAACAAGCATAACCAGTATCCGACACATTTTATAGACCCTTTATGAAAGATTAATAAAGATAAATATGTTTTCCTGTACTTCCCTCCCTCCCTGTTCTCCCCTCTCCCTCCCTCCCTCTTCACCTCCCTCCCTCCCTCCCTGTTCTCCCTCTCCCTCCCTCCCTCTTCACCTCCCTCTCCTCCCTCCCTTCACCTCCCTCCCTCCTTCCCTCTTCTCCTCCCTCCTTCCCCCTTCCCTCCCTCCCTCTCCCTCCCTCCCTCCCTCCCTCCCTCCCTCCCTCCCTCCCTCCCTCCCTCCCTCCCTCCCTCCCTCCCTCCCTCTTCTCCTCCCTCCTTCCCTCCCTTAGGGAATTCCCCGGCCCTTGACAACGTTAAAACAAAATCAATCATAATTTATTCATCCCCCGCCCCCCCCCCCCGCCTCTCAATCACCAGGGCTAATGTTACGAGGTCCATAAGGCTCATTTTCCCCTTGAAATACGCTGGCCTAAAAGCCTCTAATGTGCTCTGCCCCTAAAGCCGTGTCTACCTGTTGCTCTCGTGACGTCACCGAAGGAGTTCCATGATATTTTGTGGTTAGAAAAGGTGGCGAAAGATGATTGATGATGATGATGGTGGTGATGATGGCGGTGGTGGTGTTGATGGTGGTGGTGGCGATGATGATGGTGATGATGATGGTGGTGATGATGATGTGGTGATGATGGTGGTGGTGGTGGTGGTGATGATGGTGATGATAATGATGATAGTGGTGGTGATGATGATGGTGGTGATGGTGATGATTGAGGTGATGGTGATGATGTGATGATGGCGATGATGATGATGATGATGATGATGGTGGTGATGATGATTGTGATGACGATTATGATTGTGATAATGACGATGATGTGATGATGATGATGATGATGATGATGATTCAGTCTATTTTTTTCTTCCTCTTTTTCTTCCTCTCCTTCATCCGCATCCCTCACGCTACGGAATACAGCGCCCCCTTCATACGAAAAAAATAACGAAGGAAAATATTGCACACGGCGCAGTCCGTTACTCAGCTGGGGTACGGGGATGGGTGGGGGGGGGGGAGTCGCCATGGTCGCTCCTCCTCTTATTCGTACCTGTTGAAGAAAAGAAAAAAAATGAACGTTAAAAAGTGTTATGTGAATATATGCATATATATTATTATCTATTATTATTATTATTATTATTATTATTATTATTATTATTATTATTA
>NC_091585.1:22117457-22122457 GCF_042767895.1 Penaeus vannamei
TGAAGGGTTGTAAGGGGAGGGGGGATAGGGGGGTAATGAGGTGGAAGAGGGGGTAGAGAGGAGGGGAGGGAAGGTAATGACTAGGAGGAAGGGGGTAGAGAGGAGGGGCGGGGTGGTAATGAGGTGGAGGAGGAGGAGGAGGGGGGGAGAGGTAATCAAGAGGGAGGAAGAATTGAGAGGAGAGGGAGGGTAATGAGGAAGGGAAGGAGGGATTTAGCGGGAGAGGGTAATGAGGTGGGAGATGGGGAGAGGGTGGGCGGGTGGGTGGGGGTGGGGGGGGGGGAATGAGATCTTACAAGCTCCCTGATTAAGTCTTTTCCTGAAAGAACGACATAAATCTTAGGTAATCGTTCAGGCGAGAGAGAGAAGAAAGAAAGAAAGGGAGGGAGAAGGTGAGGGAGATAGAGATAGAGATAGAGATAGATAGATAGATAGATAGAGAGAGAGAGAGAGAAAGAGAGAGAGAGAGAGAGAAAGAGAGAGAACGAGAGAGAGAGAGAGAGAGGGAGAGAGAGAGAGAGAGAAAGAAAGTGAGAGAAAGAGAGACAAACAGACGGAGAGAAACAAAAACAAAATAAAACAGATAAAATAAAAACACCAAAACAGAACACAGCGAAAGAAAATAAAACAAAACCATAAATACCGTGATTAACAGACAATTACGTCATTATTAAAGGAAGTCCTGAAATTGCGCTATTACGAACGAGCTTAAATAACGCTGTTTTTTTTTCTTCTCTCTCGCTTCTCCTTCCCTCTCCCCCTCCCTCTTCCCTCTCCCCTCTCCCTCTTCCTCTCCCCCTCCTTCCCATTGTCCCTCCCTCCCTTCCTCCCCCTTCCTTCCTCCTCTCCCCCTCCTCCTTCTCTTCCTCCTTCCCTTCCTCCTCCTCCTTCCTCCTCTCCCCTCCTCCCTTCCCTCCTTCCTCTCCCCTCCTCCCTCCCCCTCTCCTCTCCCTCCTTCCTCTCCCTCCCTCCCTCTCTTTCTCTGTCCATTTCATCATCGCCTTACGGAATAAAATCCGGATAACACGCACGGCGCCGGATATAACGAAACACAAAGCCTCTAATAACGAACATTGGACTTCCTGCCAGATCCTCTCAAATTAGGATCAACAAAGAAATTAGTGGATAATGATGGCGGTGATAATGATGATGATGATGGTAATGAGAGAGAGAGAGAGAGAGAGAGAGAGAGAGAGAGAGAGAGAGAGAGAGAGAGAGAGAGAGAGAGAGAGAGAGAGAGAGAGAGAGAGAGAGAGAGAGAGAGAGAGAGAGAGAGAGAGAGAGAGAGGGGGGGGGGGGGGAATGAGAATGGGAGGAAGGGAAAATCGGGAATAATGTGGTCAAGTGGAGTTGAATATATGTGAATTACATGTACAAAAAGACAGGTAATATGATAATTAATGTGATAATTGTATAGATGGTGCCGGTGGTCTGAGCCCGTGGTTAATAATTGGAAATAAATCGTGCAAATTTATCATCACTTCTTATCATCACTACTACCACAATCATTAGCTTCGCTTGAACAATCTTCACCACAGTCACCATCTCCAACACCACCACTATCATCATCACCCATCACCACCACCACTACAACCCCAACTCCCCATCACCACCACCTCTACCTTCACCACCATCAGCCCCACCACAATCACCACCAACCCCACCACTACCCTCCCCCCCCCCCCAACACCACCACCACCACACCTTCATTTGACGGCGAGAAGTATTAACTAGAATCTTTGCGAGGCAACTGGAAGCCTCATGAAAGAGTAGGTTATGAGGTCTTCTGTGCGGATTCCCCTCACAATGAGGGGATCGAGGGGATGCAAAGGGGAAAAAAGGAGGAGGAGGAGAGAGAGGGAGAGAGAGGGAGAGGGAGAGAGAGAGAGAGAGAGAGAGAGAGAGAGAGAGAGAGAGAGAGAGAGGGAGGGAGAGAGAGAGAGAGAGAGAGAGAGAGAGAGAGAGAGAGAGAGAGAGACAGACAGACAGACAGACAGACAGACAGACAGACAGACAGAGACAGACAGACAGTCAGAGAGAGACAGATAGAAACAGAGAGAGAGAGGCAGACTTTCCCTCTCTCTCTCCCCCTCTCCATCTCTCTCCCCCCTCCCTCCCTCCCAGACACACACACACGCCCACGTCCCTCCCAATATCCACGCCCAGAGGGAGCCTCGTGAATGGGCGCACAGAGAAAGCTTATTCCGCCCACGTAAAACTTCCATGCCTTCGAGCCGCACACAGATACACAAATGCGTACATACATACATACATACATACATACATACATACAAACATACATACATACATACATATACATACATACATACATACATACATACATACATACATGCATACATACACACATACATACATGCATTCATACATACATACATGCATACATGTATACATACATACAGGCACTCAGATGCAGACGCATACACACATCCATGAAGCTAATATACATATAAATATACAGTCACATGCATAGATGTGCACACAGTATATATATATATATATATATATATATATATATATATATATATATATATATATATATATATATATATACGTATATGGATTCATATGCCTTGAACAGACAAACAAACAGACATAAATAAATAAATAAATAAAGAAGGGAGAGAAAATAAATCTAAATAAATACATTTTTTAATCTAAAAAAACAAAAAGAAAATACAGAATGAAAAAAGACGCCACCCCCCCAAAAAAAAAAAAAAAATTGCAACAACCCACAACCCCAAGCCAACAAAAAGCCGGTTCTCACCCCCTAACAAAAAAAAACTCGCCATGCACACGCACCCACACGCCCGTCATGCACGCAACAAACGAACACACGAATCGACAACAAAGCCTATTCTGGGCAACAAAGACGGGGGGGAGGGGGAGAGGGGAGGGGGAGAGGGGGGGGGTCGCCGCTGCCCATTCACCCTCTTTGCAACACTGCAGACGCGTTTGGGTATCAACGTCGGGGTCAATTTGGCCGTGATCACGTGAGTGCCTATGTGAATGGCACAGCTGAAAATTCTGCCTCATTTCGCCTTTGTCTGTCATGCAAGATTTTTTTTTTTTGGGGAGGAGTAGAGAGGGAGGGAGGGGGAGGGGGAGGGGAATGTCGGGTGAGGGCGTGAGTAAAAAAGGAGAGAGAGGGGAGGGAGAGGGGGAGAGAAAGAGAGAGGGGGAGAGAGAGGGAGAGGGGGAGATTGAGAGGGAGGGAGAGGGGAGAGAGAGGGAGAGGGGGAGAGAGAGGGAGAGGGGGAGAGAGAGCGAGAGAGGGAGAGAGAGAGAGAGAGAGAGAGAGAGAGAGAGAGAGAGAGAGAGAGAGAGAGAGAGAGAGAGAGAGAGAGAGAGAGAGAGAGAGAGAGAGAGAGAGAAACAAAAAACAAAAACAAAGAAAGAAAAAGAAAACAAAGAAAGAAACCTACCAAACCAAAACACAAAACCAAAAACGACCCCCCTCCCTCCCTCCTATCCACCCCACCACCACCACCCCACCCACACCCCTGACACTCATTCGCATGGCACCCTTTACTTACAGGCTAAGAAGACTTTTAATATCACTGCCTCTGGGCGATTCATCTTGCACATCAAAGGCCTGCAAGTTGCATCAACTCCGCTTCACAATGCTTTGGAGTTTGACTTTTTCTGTTTTGATGTTATATCCCATCATTTATCAGCGTTCTTGCTATGGTCGTTGTTGTTATCATTAGCATTATTGTTATTGCTGTTAGCTTCATTATTATTATTATTATTATTATTATTATTATTATTATTATTATTATTATTATTATTATCATTATTATTATTATTATTATTATTATTATTATTATCGTTATTATCATTATCATTTATCCTACTACAACTAATGGTAATAATGACACAATAATAATTATTATATTAATAACGATAATAATAATCATAACAATAACAATAAGCCAGAAAGACAAACAGACAGACACAGACAAGAATCAAGAAAAGAAAGAAGGATTATTCAGACAGCCAAACAAACAGACAAACGCAAAAAAAAAATCAAGAAAAGAAGAAAGAAGAATAGCTAGCCAGACAACCAGCCAGACAGCCAGACAGACAGCCAGACAGCCAGACAGACAGCCAGACAACCACAAGCAGGCACTCGCACGCACGCATCCCGCACTACCAAGCGACCACAGTCATTCCATTTAGGTTGGGGTCAGTCCGGCAGAGGTATAATCAGGGACTCTCTCTTCATTACGGGTCCTAATGGACGCTGCAGGGGGTGGGGGAAGGGGGGGAGGGGGGGGATGAAGAGGGGGATGAAGAGGGGGAAAGGGGAAGGAGAGAAGGGGAGGGGAATGAGGAGGGAAAAGGGGAATGGGGAGGGGGATGAAGAAGGAAAGGGGAATGGGGAAAGGGAAGGGATAGGAGAAGGAAAGGGGAATGGGGAAGGGAAAGGGATAGGAGAAGGAAAGGGTGGTGGGGAAGGAGGGAAAAGGGAGAAAGGGGTGGGAAAAGAGGAAGGGGATGAAGAAGGAAAGGGGAATGGGGAAGGAAGGAAAAGGGAGAAAAGGGAAAAGGGGAAGGGAGGGAAGAGAGGGGGAGGAGAAGGAGAAAGGAATGGGATAAAGTGGGTGAGGTGAAACACACACACAAACATACACGCACGAACCCACGCACATGCAAACGCACACACACACACACACACTCCAATAGCATCCCGCCTCCCCCTCCCTCCATACCCCCTCTTACCCTCCCCACCTCCCCTCCTTCCCAAACACACAAAAAGGCATCCCCAATATACCCCAACTCACAAAGGATATCCCAACCCCTCCTTGAATCATTCTGCGAGGAGGTGATAAAAAGGTTTCGCCAAACTTGCTCGCGGGCGGGCGGGCGGCGAGGGGTGGAGACACTCACTCACTCTCTCTCTCTCTCTCTCTTTCTTTCTCTCTCTCTCTCTCTCTCTCTCTCTCTCTCTCTCTCTCTCTCTCTCTCTCTCTCTCTCT
>NC_091585.1:22137457-22142457 GCF_042767895.1 Penaeus vannamei
TTTGATCTCGAGAGCGAGTTCTTTTGTTCACGGGGGGAGGGGGATGGGGGTGGGGGTGAGGGGGGTATTATTGTTGCAATGGCACTGACAGATTAATAAATAAATATACAAATGCAGGCATGAGCACACAGGCGGACAGGCAGATGGATAGGTACGGTACGTACACACACACACACACACACACACACACACACACACACACACACACACACACATACACACACACACACACACACACACACACACATAGACACACACACACACGCAAGCACTGTACACAAACGCGTCTGCATCATATAATGTTATGCCCTACCCCTCTCCTACCCATCCCCCAATCCCCTCCCTCCCACCTCAACCCCAACCCCCACCACCCCACCTCAACCCCCCAACCCCCACCACCTCACCTCAACCCCCTAACCCCCACCACCCCACCTCAACCCCCAACCCCCACCACCCCACCTCAACCCCCTAACCCCCACCACCACCCCCCTAAGCCCCACCACCCCACCCTCAACCCCCTACCGCCCCCTCCCCCCCAAGAATAAACCACCCGGGTCCAGAGAGGAGGCAAGAACCCCACGGGAAATCTGGCCGGCCCTCCTGGTGAATGCCGAGCCTTAAACCACAATATGCTACTACACTTCTTGTAACTCCCCCACCCCCGCCCCGCCCCCTATCCCTCCTCTCTCCTTCGCTTCCCTTCCTCCTTCTCCCCTCACCCAGAAGCACCTCCATTCCCCTCCCCCTCCCCCAACCCCCAGCCACCCCATTCTTCTCCCCCAACCCCCAGCCACCCCCATTCTTCTCCCCCAACCCCCAGCCTCTCCCTATTCCCCTTCACCTCATCCCAACCACCCCTATCCCCTTCCCCCTCATTCCAACCACCTCCTTTTACCTTCCCCAACCCCCAACCACCCTCATTCCCCAACCCCCTCCCCCAACCATCCTCATTACCCTCCTCATTCCCCTCCCCTCCCCCACTCCCCAACCACCTCCTTTTCCCTCCCCCTCATCCCACCCTTCCCTCCCCTCCCCCAACCACCTCCCAAATCTCCTCATCCCAACCACCCCCTACTCCCAATCCCTCCCTCATCCCACCCTTCCCCATATTCCCCCCTCCCCCAAACCATTCCCTCCTCCTAACCCCCAACCACCTCCTTTCCCCACCCCCACCCCTCCCCCTAAGCCTAAAGGATGTGGGTTGGTAATTATCTCGAGGGAGAAGCAAGCAGCATCAGGCAGCCGAGAGAGGAGAGTCTTGTGTGCGAGTGCGTACGTACACGCGCGCACGAACGAACGCACGCACGCACGCTGGGAAATAAGATGTGCTTGAATGTTTTTCTTTTCTTATCCTCCTCCTCAGGCTTCTATTTTTTTTTTTTTTATTATTCATTTTTTTTGTCTTTCTCTTTCTCTTCGTTCTTTCATATTTTTTTTCTTCTTGTTTTTCTTACTCTTCTTTTATTTTTTCTTCTTCAATTCCCCTTCCTTCCTCTTTCTTCTTCCTTCTCCTTTTCCTCACTGATCTCCACCTTAATCCTCCCTCTCACCCTTCTCCTCCCTATCCCCCTTTTCCTCTTTCTTTTTCTTCTCCTCCCCGTTTCCCACCTCCTCCACCACCTCCACCTCCACCTCCACCTCCTCCTCCTTCTCTTCTTCTTCTTCTTCTTCTTCTTCTTCTTCTTCTTCTTCTTCTTCTTTTTCTTCTTCTTCGTCTTCTTCTTCTTCTTCTTCGTCTTCTTCTTCTTCTTCTTTCTCTTCTTCTTCCTCTTCTTCGTCTTCTTCTTCTTCTTCTTCTTCTTCTTCCCTCCTCCTCCCTCTCTCTCTTGAAGCCACCCACTCCACCTCCCTCCCCCTCCACCTCCCCCTCCCCCTCCCCCTCCCCCTCCACCTCCTCCACCTCCTCCTCTTCTTCTTCCTCCTCTCCATCTCCCTCCTCCTCTTCCTCTCTCTCCTGAGTCCTCGCAGCTCACCTCCTCCTCCCCTCTCCTCCTCCTCCTCCTCCTCCACCTCCTCCTCCTTCTCTTCTTCCTCTTCTTCTTCTTCCTCTCTATCTCCCTCCTCCTCTTCCTCCTTCTCTTCTTCTTCCTCTCCATCTCCCTCCTCCTCTTCCTCTCTCTCTCCTGAGGCCCCAATCGCAGCGCCGAACGCCACCTTGAAGACCCCCCGAGAGTCATTCATCAAAAAGTTCTGCGACTTCCGACATCGCCCTTGAGAGAGGGAGAGGGAGAGAGGAAGGGAGGATGAGGGAGAGGGAGAGAGGAAGAGAAAGTGAGGAAGAGGGAGAGGGAAAATGAAGAAGAGGGAGAGGGAGAGAGAAAGGGAGAATGAGGAAGAGGGTGAGGGAGGGGGAGAATGAGGAAGAAGATGAGGGTGAGGGAGAGAGAAAAGGAGAATGAAGAAGAGGGAGAGGGAGAGGAAGAGAGAAAAGGAGAATGAAGAAGAGGGAGAGGGAGAGGGTGAAGGAGAATGAAGAAGAGGGAGAGGGTGAGGGAGGGGGAGAATGAGGAAGAAGATGAGGGTGAGGGAGAGAGAGGGAGGGAGGGAAGGAGAGACGGAGGGAGGGAGGAGAGAGAGAGGAAGGAGGGAGGGAGAGGAGGGAGGGAGGAGAGAGAGAGAGAGAGAGAGAGAGAGAGAGAGAGAGAGAGAGAGAGAGAGAGAGAGAGAGAGAGACAGAGAGAGAGAGAGAGAGAGAGAGAGAGAAAGAATTAGAAAAAGAGCAAGAAAGAGAAAGAATTAGAAAAAGAGCAAGAAAGAGAAAGAATAAGAGCGAGAGAGAGCAAGAAAGAGAAAGAATAAAAATAAGAGCGAGAGAGAGCAGGGAAGAGAAAGAAAGAGAGAGAGAAAGAATAAGAAAGAGAGCAAAAGAGAGAAAGAAACAGAGAGAGAGGGAGAGAAGACAGGCAGACAGAAGCCCGGCGCCCCGGTGACACAAAGCCACTTGTTAATGGCCCTGGCACCTGCGGCTGGCACTTCCGGCGATGTCCCAGCGAAGAGGAACAAGGAGGAGGAACAAGAGGCCCTCCGTAGCCTCATGAGGAACAATGCAATTAAGAGTGTCTTCCTCCACACCCTCCTCCTCCCCCCTCTCCATCCCTCCCGCTCTCCCCTCTCCCCACCATCTTTTTTTTTTAAGCCTCTACACTCCTCCTCCTAATTTCTTCTTCTTCTTCTTCTTCTTCTTCTCCTTCTCCTCCTCCTCCTCCTTTCCTCCTGTTCTTCCCAAAATTCCACCCTTCCTCCTCCTCCTCTCCCCACACCTCCCCTCCTCTCTCTCCTCCACCCTCCCTCCAACCTCCCTCTTTCCCATCCTACCCTCCTCCCTACCCTCTCCACCCTCCCTCCTTTCCCTACTCTCTCCTCCTCCTCTCCCTACCCTCCCCTCCCTCCTCTCCCTACCCTCTCCTCCTCCCACCCTCCACCCTCCCCTCCTCCTCTCCCTACCCACCCCTCCTTCCTCCCCACCCTCCTCCTCTCCCTCACCCTCCCTCCTCCTCTCCCTACCCACTCCTCCTCCCTCCTCCTCTCCCCACCCTCCCTCCCACCCTCCTCCTCTCTCCTCCTCCCCTCCCCCCCCTGATCGTTATTCCACGTGTGCTATCTAATTCCTTTCCTCCCACCCTTCGCTAATTCCCCGGGACGTTGATTTCCCCTTATTCTCCCTTTTATCCTTTTCTTTATTTTCCCCTTCCTTTTATCTCTAATTTTCCATCGACCTCCCTTTAGTGTCTACTTTAGCATTAATGTCTCACTCGTTCCCCTGTGTTCTTTTCGTCTCTTGTTATTAATTACTCAATTTCTCCTTCTCATTTCCCCTTTCCCCCTCGCTCTTCATGCCATTTATACCTCATTCTTTTGTCATATTTCACTTCCTCTCTCTCCCCCCCTCCCCCTCCCCTCTCCCAACCTTTATCCCTTTTTCCCCTCGCATACCTTTCGTCTTTCATTCTCTTGCTCCTCTCCCCTCTCTTCTCCTGCTTTTCTTACTTATTTATTCTAATTTTCATTCTCTCTCTCTGTTTCTGTTTCTCTTTGCCTTTCTTTCTCTTTCAGTCTCTCTTTCCTTTTCTCTTTCACTCTTTCTTTCTCTTTTTTCTCTTTCTACCTTTCTTATCCTTTCTCTCCTTCCCCTCTCTTACTCTTTCTCTCTTCCCCGCTTTCTTACTCTTTCTCTCTTTCTCCCTCTCTCTCCTTCTCCTTTTAATCCTTCCTTCTATTTCTCTTATTCTTGATTCCCCTTCTAAGGTCCATTTCCATCTCCCCTTCCGACATCCTAGAAATGTGTCTCTATATTTTTTTTTCTCACTCTCTCTCTCTTCTTCTCGCTTCATTCATCGTAATTCCCTTCTTTCTCCCATTTAAATTACATCTTCGTTTATCCCAGACTATTCCTCTCCTCTTTCTTTCGCTCGTTTTTCCCAACTTTTACCTTCTTTCCTTCTTCAATTTCTTTAAACAGCTGCGAAATCTTGATCCAATTTTTGTATGTTCTTGTTTCCTTGCCATGCGGCTTCCCTATCTTTTCTCGTTTCAATTTTCCCTCGTGTTTATTCAATTTCCGCCGACATTACTTTTCTTATCTTGCAACAGTAATCTTCTTTCTCTTTTTTTGTGTGTGTGGAAGAGAGGGAGAGAGGGAGGAAGGGAGGAGGTTCGACTGCATCTTTTTTTTTCTCTCTCTCTCTCTCTATTTCAACAGTCTGTATTGCGTTTCCTACATTTATCTTCTTTCTGTTTATCATCTTCTATTGTTATTTAGGCGCGTTTGTTCTCTCTTTAAATCTTAATACTCATTTTTCCTCTCCATATTTCTTCCCCTTTATCGACCCCTCCCCCCCTTCATTTACCCCAATTCCCATTATCTCCTATTCTTGACTTTCTTCCCTCGGCCCCATACCATAACTCCCATCCCCTCTCCCTATTTTCTCCTTTTCACCTCTCCCGCACCCCCTACTTCGCTCTCCCGAGGGGATCCCACCGCTGCTACCATAAAGCATAAA
>NC_091585.1:22157457-22167457 GCF_042767895.1 Penaeus vannamei
TGCGAAAACAATCACACTTGTATCTAGACACATACACACATAGAGACATACAAAAGGATGGTAACAAATGCACACATGAATAAGCATACACAAACATACATCCATAAACACACACACACACACACACACACACACACACACACACACACACACACACACACACACACACACACACACACACACACACACACACACACACACACACATCCACACACACACACACACGCCCCCACCCCCTTCTCACAAACACATACATACACACACACATACCCTCCCCCTCCCCCTCCCCTCCCCCTTTCGACCTTTGACCCAGCCTTGAACGTCACATCCTCTTTCTGGCAAACTTTTATCACGCCTTCTCCTCACACACCTCCGCCTTATCCTTTGTTTTCTTAATTCCTCGTTTATCGTCTTCTCCTTCCCCTCCTCCTTCTTCCTCTCGTCTAATCGTTCGCTTGCCATTTATCTCTCTGTTTTCCTTTGCCTCTTTCTCTTTCTCTTTCTCTTTCTTTCTTTCTTTCTTTCTTTCTTTCTTTCTTTCTTTCTTTCTTTCTTTCTTTCTTTCTTTCTTTCTTTCTTTCTTTCTTTCTTTCTTTCTCTCTCTCTCTCTCTCTCTCTCTCTCTCTCTCTCTCTCTCTCTCTCTCTCTCTCTCCCCCGTGTTGTGTATTTCTTTTAAACTAATTTTGGTAATTATTCTTGTTTCTCTTCTTTCTCTTATCATCCGATGTTTTCTTTTGCTTCCTCTTGTTCTCCGTGGTTTCCCCTTCTTCTTCTTCTTCTTCTTCTTCTTCTTCCCCTTTCCTTTCTCTATGTTTCTCAATTTCCTTTCCTCCGCTTTCTGTTTGTTATTTATTCTTGCATTTGTTTACCCTTTCCCTTCCCTCTCCTTTTTATCTCTCTCTATTATTCCTACTCACTTCCCCTCTTCCTCCTCCTCCTTATTCCCTTCCTTCTTCCTCCTTCTCTGTATACCTTTCTATCTTTTACCTCTCCGTTCACCCTTCCTCTTCCTCTCTCTCTCTCTTATTTTTCCCTTCTTCAAAATCTCGAGATAATCTCTCTCTACCCTTCCTTTTTCTCCCGTCCTTCCCCTTTCCCTCTTCCCTCCCTCCTTCATCGCTTCCTTTTATTTTCCCTTCCTCCCTTCCGCTTTCTTTCTTCTGTCTTTTCTCCTTCCTTTCTTACCATATCCCCTTCCTTTCATTTTTCATTCCTCTCTTCCGCCTTTTTCTTTCTTCTATCTTTTCTCCTTCCTTTCTTTCCATCTCCCTTCCTCTTCCTTCTGTCTTCCTCCCCCCATTTCCTCCCTCCTTCCTCTTCTATCTCCCCATTCCTCCTCTCCCCCTCTCCTACTCTATCTCCACTTTCCTCATCCTCCTTCCTCTCCTCCCTTCCCTCCTTCTTCCTTCCACCTTCCTCCTTCCTCCTTCCGCCTTCCCTTGAACCCTTCTATCTCCCTTTCCTCTTCCTCCCTCCTACTCCACCTCCCCTCTCCTCCTTCCTTTCTCCCCCCCAAGACACACCCCCCACCCCTACTTCCTCCCCCAAAGACACTCCCCTCACCCCCCTTCCTCCCCTCAAGACACTCCCCACCCCTCTTCCTCACCCCAAGACGCTCCCCCACCCCCTTTTCTCATCCCAAGACACTCCCCCCACCCCTTCCTCCCCAAGACACTCCCCCACCCACACCCCTTTCCTCATCCCAAGACACTCCCACACCCCCTTCCTCCCCACACCCCCTTCCTCCCCACCACACCTTCCTCCCCCTCCTCGACGCTATCTCTGAGCGCCTGGCCACTTGAGTACCTCGGGCTTTCCTCCACTCGCTCGCCGGGAAATGAGCTGTAAAATCGCCCCCCAGATTATGAGAGGAATCTCGCCCGTGGACCCCGCTCTCATTTCCCTCTCCCTCTCTCTCCTCTCCTCCCTCTCCTTCCTGCCCTCTCTCCCTCTTCTCCTTCTTCCCTCTCCCTATCCCTCATTCCGTATCTCCCTCTCTCCCCCAGTTATCGCACCTCTTCCCTCTCCTCCCTCTTCTCCTGTCGCTGTCCTTCCTTCCTGCCTTTTCCCTCTCCCCTCCTGCTCTGTCCCTCTCCCTCTCCATCTCTCTCCAAGTTATCGCACCTGTTCCCCTCTCCTCCCTCTTCTCCTGTCCTTCTCCCTCTCCCTTCCAACACTCCCTCTACCTCCTGTCCTCTGTCCCTCAACCTCCTGCCCTCTCTCCCTCTCCCTCTCCTTCCTCCCTCTCCCTCTCCCCTCCTTCCCTCTCTCCCTCCCTCTCTCTCCCACTTATCGCACCTGTTCCCCTCTCCCCTTCATCCCCGCCTTTCTCCATTATCAGCTGAGCCTCCTGCCATCACCTCGTCTGCATGACCCGTAACTGAGGAGAGTGTGTTGCGCTTCTCTAGATAACTTTCGCGGGAGATAAAACCGTGGCGGTGGTGATGACGGTGGTGGGGGTGGGGATGGTGGTGGTGGGGGTGATGGGGGTGATGACGGTGGTGGTGGAGGTGGTGGTGGTGGTGGGGATGATGGTGGTGAGGGTGGGGGTGGTGGTGGTGTTAGTAATGGTGATGATGATGATGGTGGTAGTGGGGGCGACAAAGACGGAGACGATGACGATAATGATGATGATTATCATAATAATTACAATAATTAATAGTTATGATAGTAGTGTTGATGACAATGATAATTAATTATGATAATCATCATCATAATAAAAAATCATCACCACCACCACCATCATCATCACCACCACCACATAAAAAACAACAATAATAACCGCAAGAACACAATATCCCTTCATTAGAATCCACCTCTTCCCCACCACTCCTCCCCCTCCTCCTCCTATTCCTCCTCTCCCCTCCCCACCTCCTATTCCTCTTATCCCCTCTCCGCACCTCCTCTTCCTCCTCTTTCTCCTCGTCCTCCTCCTATTCCTCCTCTCCCCTCCCCACCTCCTATTCCTCCTATCCCCTCTCCGCACCTCTCCTCCTCCTCCTCCTCCTCTTCCCCTCCCCACCTCCTATTCTTCCTATCCCCCTCCACCTCCTCCTCCTCCTCCTCCTCCTCCTCCCTTCTCCTCCTTCTCCTCCTCCTGCTCCTCCCCCCCCTCCACCTCAGATCTCATAAGCATCAAGATGAAAAGAGCTTAAGTAAATGTTGTTTACACTCCGCGGTTTTCAGCCAAGACGAGAGACATTTCTAAAGAAGGAGAAGAAAAGGGAAATTAAAAAAAATAAAAAATGAACTGAGAACGTAAATTTAAAAAAAGAAGAAGAAGAAAAATTAAATGAAAACGTAAATAATTAAAAAAAGAAAATAAACGTAAATACTTCTTTAAAATAAAAATGAATGACATGACGTTTCCTTGTCCGACGCCCTGTTTGTGTACCTATGTCATGTCATGTCGAAGTTCCCCCCGTTTGTTTACACGTCAAGGGGGGGGGGGGGGTAGATATTTAGGCTTCTCCCTTGTTTGTTTACTAACACGTCGCTGGCATCACAGGTTCCCGTTTTCTTTGACGTTCTTGCATCTCATTTTCTTCGGCTTGCGATGTTGATTTTCGATCTAAACGTAATCATGTTTTTTTTTTTCTCTCTCTCTTGTTTGTTTGTTTGTTTGTTCACGTAATCATGTTTTTTTTCTCTCTCTGTTGTTTGCTTGTTTGTTTGTTCACGTAATCATGTTTTTTTTCTTTTTTATTTTTTTTCTTTCTTCTTTTTTGTTTGTTTGTTTGTTCCTTTTCTGTTTCTTTCCTGTCTCGATCTTATTCTCACGCTTCCTAACTCATCTATTTTTATCGCTTTCTCTTGTTCCATCTTTATTCGTCTCATTTGCCTTCTACGTTTTTTTTCTTTCTTTTTGGTCTTTCCTTTTTCTCGATCCTTACTTAGACACCCACATCCTCTCCCTCTCTCTTTGCCTCCCTCTTCGCCCTATCTTTATCGTAGTTGTCTCCCTCTCTCTCTGCCTCCCTCTTCGCCCTATCTTTGTCGTAGTTGTCTCCCTCTCTCTCTGCCTCCCTCTTCGCCCTATCTTTATCGTAGTTGTCTCCCTCTCTCTTTGCCTCCCTCTTCGCCCTATCTTTATCGTAGTTGTCTCCCTCTCTCTTTGCCTCCCTCTTCGCCCTATCTTTATCGTAGTTGTCTCCCTCTCTCTTTGCCTCCCTCTTCGCCCTATCTTTATCGGAGTTGCATGTCCACGAAGGCGAGGCAATGAGCTGTTAACGCCTCGCTTTCTCTCTCCTTCCTCCCTCTTCCCTCTTTCTCCTTGTCTTCGCGATCTTCCTCCTTATCCCTTCCCTTCGTGAGTCATTCTCCGTCATTTGCTATTTTCGTCGCCCTTCCCCCGTTTCCTCTTGGTCTATTTTGCTTTATTTTTCTGGTCTTCTCTTCCCCCATTTTCTCTCTCTCTCTCTCTCTGCCTTTTCCTTTTGTGCTTTCGTTTTCTTTGATGAGATTTGGGTAATTCAGTTTTTTATTACTATTATTCCCTTTCAGTATATTATCTCTTCTTACATTTCATGAAATCATCTTATTCTAGTTCCTCTTTTCGTATCTTTCCCCCCACTCATCCACCCTCTTCCTCTCCTCTTCCCACACCACTTTCTCACCCACTCACCCGCCCACCCACCCACCTTCCCCCTCCCTCTCCCCCTCACTCACCCACCTTCCCTCTCACCCATTCACCTCCCCTACCCCCTACCCCACCAACCTTTCCCCTATCCCCATCCCCATCCCCCTCACCCACCTCCTTCCTCCCCACCCCCTACCTCCCTCCTTCCCCTCCCCCACCCTCACCCTCCCACCTTCCCCTTCCCCTACCCCTACCCCTCACCCTCACCCTCACCTACCCCTCACCCTGCACCTTCCCCCCCATCCCATCACCCCTCACCCCATCCCCCCTTACCCCCTCTCACCCTCCCTCTTTCTATCACCCATCCCCCTATCACCCCAACCTCTTCCCCCCACCCATCCCCCTCCCCCCCACCTTCACCCCCCTCCCCCGCCCTCCCCCTAACAACAATACGCGAGGCGCCCCCAGCCAGCCAATATCTCCCCAGCATAAGGCCGCATCGGACCTATTTCTACTCATAACCTCAAAATGGGGGAAATAATCTCACGCCGTTAACATGGACCAGTAAACAAGGACTTACGGAAGCAATAACCGGAGGGAGAGGGGGAGAGAGGGGAGAGGGAGAGGGGGAGAGGTGAAGAAGGGGAGAGGGGACAGAGGGAGAGGGAGAGGGAGAAGGGGAGAGGGGGGAGAGAGGGGGAGGGAGAGGGAGAGGGAGAGGGAGAGGGGGAGAAGGGGAGATGGGAGAGAGAGAGAGAGAGAGAGAGAGAGAGAGAGAGAGGGGAGAGAGGGGGAGAGGAGAGAGGGAGAGGGGAGAAGGAGGAAGGGGAGGTAGGAGAAGGGTATGGAGGAGAGGGAAGGAGTGGGGAAATGGAGAAGGGGAAGGGAGTGGGGAGGGAGAGAGAGGGGAGAAGGGGGGCAGAGGGAGAGGAAGGGGAGGGAGTGGGGAAGTGGAGAAGAGAAAGGGAGTGGGGAGCGAGAGAAGGGGAAGGGAGTGGGGAGGGAGAGTAAGGAGTGGGGGAAGGAGAGAAGGGAGAGGGACAGAGGAAAGAGAAAAGGGGGTACGGTCTGGGGATGGAATAAGGGGCAAGTAGAAGAAGGGGAAATGGGGAAAAGAGGAAGGGATTGGGTGATGAGGATAGACTGGGGGGAAAGGGAGAGGGAGGGTCTGAGAAAAGGGTAAAGGGGGGGGGGGGAGAGGAGGACGAGGGAAGACGCGGAAGACAATGAAATAGGAGGAAAAAACTACGAAAATTTTCCAATGAATAAATGAATACAAAAATGCAAGAAAAAATCAACGGAAAATACTGTGGACAAAAGACAAAATCTTCAAATTTGGACCAAATTTGGACCAACATACAAGAGCAATCTGCATTTGACGATGATGGTAAACTCCGAAAAAAATGGTGCTATAAAATGATGCAATGGCGATTATCATCACCACTTCCTCCTTCTTCTTCCTCGCTGTCATCGTCACTGTTCTAGTCTTCATGAACAACTCTGAACAGTGTTATCTTCATTACTACTGGTATTCGTGGTATAATGATTTATCGAATCATACGGATTGTTATCATCTGACTTAGTATCATTCCATATATTACCATAAACAATAACAATAACTCACACATACATTACTGAGACCATCAAAAACAAGAACAACAAAATTCACCACCACCATCACCACCAACAACAAAATTCACCACCACCATCACCACCAACAGCAAAATTCACCACCACCACCAACAACAACATTCACCACCATCACCCAAGAACAACAAAAATCATCACCACCAACAAAATTCACCACCACAATCATCACCACCACCAACATCCACCACCATCACCACTACCAACAAAAAACAACAACAGCCCCACCCACCCCGACGGCGGGGGGGGGGGGGGGGCTGTAGTGGTTCTCTCTTGCTCCATCTTTATTCGTCTCATTTGCCTTCTACTTCTTTTTTTTTCTTTCTTTCCCCAGAAACGTGACATATCCCTTCCCCGACGGCGGGACGAAGCCAATAAAAGGGACTTTCTCTCGGGAAAAAGGGGAAAAGGGGGAAGAAGGAGGAGGGAAAAAATAAAAACAAATGATCCTAATAGAGACGGGAGACTAACCCCCCCCCTCCACCCCTCACCCGCTTGTTCCCTCATCCACCTGTCCCCTCACCCGCTTCTCCCCTCATCCACCTGTCCCCATACCCACTTCTCCCCTCATCCACATTATCTCTTCATCCACCTGTCCTCTCACCCGCTTCTCCCTTTATCCACCTGTCTCCTCATCCACCTGTCCCCTCACCCGCCTGTCCTCTCACCCCCTTCTCCCCTCATCCACCTTTCACCTCACCCGCCTTTCCCTCATCCACCCTCTTCTCTTCCACCCAATCACCTCCTTGCCTTACACGTTTCGCACCATTATCCTCAGTATGGGAAGAGAAAGAGGAGGGAGAGGGAGGGAGAGAGGGGAGGAGAGAAAAAGAGAAAAATAGAGTGAGAGAGAGAGAGAGAGAGAGAGAGAGAGAGAGAGAGAGAGAGAGAGAGAGAGAGAGAGAGAGAGAGAGAGAGAGAGAGAGAGAGAGAGAGAGAGAGAGAGACAGAGACAGACAGAGACAGACAGACAGACAGAGAGAGAGAGAGAGAGACGCTCACTAGTCCCTGGTTTCGAGATGAGATCCGCCCGTGCTAATTAGTCGAGAGAGAGAGAGAGAGAGAGAGAGAATAGAGAATAGAGAATAGAGAAAGAGAGAGAGTGAAAGAGCGAGAAAGAGTAGAAAGAAACAGAGAGCGAAACACAGAGAGAGACGAAGACAAAAAAAAACAGACACAAACACAAAGAAAAAAGACAGAAAGCCACAAAGACAGAAAGACCGAGACAAACAGACAGACAGGCAGAGCACAATAAAATCTTTCCTCTCGCCCCTTGATGGACTGTTATTAAAGCATCAATAATTTTAATGCGCCGTTATTAGTGACACCATTACTGTCACTATTGCCTTCATTAATACGATTCTCAGACAAGTCAATATTATCGCTGTTATCATTCTGATTTGCAGTACCGTTATCATCTACATTATAATTTTAATTCGTTGACCTCTCTCTCTCTCTCTCTCTCTCTCTCTCTTCATTTTAATTTTCTTTCTTCCTGTTTTTCTTCTTTCTCTTTTTCTCATTGTTCTTATGTTTCCCAAATTACTATATATTCTTATTATTAATATTCTTTCCTTTCCTCTTTACTTCATCCCCACATCCCTTTCCCTCAGTGTCACCTCCCCCCCATTTCACCCCTTCCCTCCTTCCCTCCTCCTTCCCCTCTTCTCCTTTCCCCCTCCCTTCCCCCCATTTCCCCTCCCCACTTCCCCTTCCTTCCTCCCTCCTCCCATTCCCCTTTCCCCCCTTCCCTTTCCCCCACTTCCCCATTTTCCCCCTCACCTTCCTTCCTCCCCTCCCTCCCATTTCCTCCCCCTTCTCCTCCCTCCCCTCACTTCCTCCCCTCACCTACCCCACTCCCCCCTTCCCCCACCGCAAAGGTCCGCTGCCCGAAGGAACATTAGCATTATCAGGCGAGGGCCACGTGGCATCTCCCTTATCTTGCCGGTAAATGTTTTGGCTTCCGTTGAGCGAGGCGGGGGACCGGCCGCTATAAATAATGAAAAGGATGATAAGATAGCCGATGGGAGAGGGGGGAGAGGGAGAGGGAGAGGGAGAGGGAGGGGGAGGGGGAGGGGAGGGGGAGAGGGAGAGGGAGAGGGAGAGGGGGAGGGAGGGAGAGGGAGAGGGAGAGGGAGTGGGAGAGGGAAAGGGAGTGGGAGTGGGAGAGGGAGAGGGAGAGGGAGAAGGAGTGGGAGGGAGAGAGAGAGAGAGAGAGAGAGAGAGAGAGAGAGAGAGAGAGAGAGAGAGAGAGAGAGAGAGAGAGAGAGAGATAATAACAACAAAAACAATATTAACAATAATAATAATAATAATAATAATAATAATAATAATAATAATAATAATAATAATAATAATAATAATAATAATAATAATAATAATAATAATAACAATGAAAATAATAATATCAGCTATCAACTGAGCTCACGAATTGCGCATTCCACAAACAAATATAAATAAATGAATAAATAAAAAAAAAACTCTCCACCTATCTATCTCCAACTCACTTCCAAACACCTATTTTCTCTTTTTTTTTTCTCTCTCTCTCTCATCTCATCTCAAGACCCACACTATTTTTACCTTCGCGCAGCCGTGACGTGACGAGACCAGCAGAAATCTCTATGGCCCGTATCAGCTCTTCAGACAGGGGGGCTTTAGTAGCTTGAGAAAAATGGCATAGTCACCCCTCCCCTCTCCTCCAAACACATGCGCGAGATACGAAGAAAACGGGGTACGGGGCGCTATCCGAAAGAGAGGAGAGGAGAGGAGAGGAGAGCAAAACACGATAAAAATAATGCGTGGTAATAATAAATAAATAAAGGGGGATGAACTCTACCTTTCTCCTTAATTAAGTCATTCGTTTATTGGTAAAGGAGGGATGAAGACCAAGAGGGAATAGAAATACGAAGAAAACGGGGGTTGGAGGGAGGTCGTGACGAAATATAAATAGGGGGGAGACTGAGGATGGGGGTTATAAGACGGAAATGAGGGGGTTTGGGGAGAAATGGGGAGGCTCAGAGTATGAGGTTGGAGGTTTATGAGACGAAAGTGAGTGGGAAAACGGGGGGGGGGGAATGAGGGGTAGAGGGAGAAAACTGGGGGGGGAGTTGAGACTATGAGGTGGGGGTAGGGAGTTTATAAGACGAAAGTGAGGGGAGTTGGGGAGAAAAAGGAGGGGGTTGAAATTTTGAGGTTGAGGGTTTTTTAAAACGAAAAATTGAAAGGGAGTTTAGAAGAAAAACAGGAGAGCATGAAACTATGTTTTTTTTTTTTTTTTTTTTTTTTTTAATAAGACAAAAATAAGGGGGGACTTTAGGTGTATGTGTGTAGGGTGAGGAGCTAAATACGGTGGGGGGGCGGGGGGCTGAGACACGAAAGAAAAGGCGCTATCCCAGGGGGCGTCGAAAGATACCCATAATTGAGCCCTGCAATATTTCACGATAAAGGCCACAGATACGTCGCTTCGTATCAACAGGGGGCGCATTAGTTTAATTGTGGGGTTATCAGTTGCTCGTTTTTTTTTTGTTTTTTTTTAAGCTATTTATTGAGTGATAAAGGGAGTGGCGTCGTGTTTCTGGCGGCGGGGACGAAAAAAAACAGAGAGGAAGAAGGAGAAGAAGAAGAAAAGAGAAAAAGAAGAGAGGTGAAGGGAAGGGTGGAGAAGGGTGGAGAAGGGTAGTGAAGAGAAGAGAAGTGAAGTGAAAAGAAGAGAAGAGAAGAGAAGAGAAGAGAAGTGAAGAGAAGAAAAGAGACGAGAAGAGAAAACAAAATAT
>NC_091585.1:22172457-22217457 GCF_042767895.1 Penaeus vannamei
CTTTATAGAATACGTCAAAAGCGGATTCACTGCCACGGAAATTGGAGAAAAAAAATCAAGAAATATATGAAATTGTAAAAAAAAAACAAAAAAACAACAACATGAAGATGATATTGTAAAAAAAAAAAAATTGAAGGTAAGAAAAATCGTCTAAATCTCAAGAAGAACAAAGGAAATCTAATTTTCTTCTGTTTGGAATTAAAAGAAAATTAATAAACGGCCGTCGATGATATTCACAAACTTCGACGAACTTTTCTACCTCTGCATTTATCTCAAACTCTTTTTCCCCCCAACTTCATTTGCCTCCAACTTATATCTCCAACTCCATTTTCCTCCAATTATTTTTTTCCCAGACTTCTAATTTTCCTCCATCCATTTCCCCCAACTTATATTCCTAACTCCATTTCCCCCAACTGATATCCCCAACTCCAATTCCCCCAACTTATATCCCCAACTCTAATTCCCCCAACTCCATTTCCCCCAACTGATATCCCCAACTCCAATTCCCCCAACTTATATCCCCAACTCTAATTCCCCCTAACTCCATTTCCCCCAACTGATATCCCCTAACTCCATTTCCCAACTGAGTATCCCCAACTCCAATTCCCCCCAACTTATATCCCCAACTCTAATTCCCCCAACTCTGATTTCCCCCAACTGATATCCCCAACTCCATTTCCCCAAACTGATATCCCCAACTCCAATTCCCCCAACTTATATCCCCAACTCTAATTCCCCCAACTCCATTTCCCTCAACTGATATCCCCAACTCCAATTCCCCCAACTTATATCCCCAACTCTAATTCCCCCAACTCCATTTCCCCCAACTTGATATCCCCAACTCCATTTCCCCCAACTGATATCCCCAACTCCAATTCCCCCAACTTATATCCCCAACTCTAATTCCCCCAACTCCATTTCCCCCAACTGAGTATTATCCCCAATCTCTATTTCCCCCAACTGGATATCCCCAACTCCAATTCCCCCAACTTATATCCCCAACTCTAATTCCCCCAACTCCATTTCCCCCAACTGATATCCCCAACTCCATTTCCCCCAACTGAGTATCCCCAACTCCATTTCCCCCAACTGATATCCCCAACTCCAACCCCCCAACTCTAATTCCCCCTAACTCCATTTCCCCCTAACTGATATCCCCCAACTCCATTTCCCCCCAACTGATATCCCCAACTCCAATTCCCCCCAACTTATATCCCCAACTCTAATTCCCCCAACTCCATTTCCCCCCAACTTATATCCCCAACTCCATTTCCCCCAACAAATATCCCCAAACCCCATTTCCCCACAACTTACATCCCCAACTCCATTTCCCCCAACTTATATCCCCCAACTCTAATTCCCCCCAACTCCATTTCCCCCAACTGAGTATCCCCAACTCCAATCCCCCCAACTTATATCCCCAACTCTAATTCCCCCAACTCCATTTCCCCCAACTGATATCCCCAACTCCATTTCCCCCAACTGATATCCTCACAACTCCAATTCCCCCAACTTATATCCCCAACTCCTAATTCCCCCTAACTCCATTTCCCCCAACTGATATCTCCCAACTCCATTTCCCCAAACTGATATCCCCAAACTCCAATTCCCCCAACTTATATCCCCAACTCTAATTCCCCCAACTCCATTTCCCCCAACTGATATCCCCAAACTCCAATTCCCCCTAACTTATATCCCCCAACTCCTAATTCCCCCAACTGATATCCCCAACTCCATTTCCCCCAACTGATATCCCACAACTCCAATTCCCCCAACTTATATCCCCAACTCTAATTCCCCCTTAACTCCATTTCCCCCAACTGATATCCCCAACTCCATTTCCCCCAACTGATATCCCCAACTCCAATTCCCCCAACTTATATCCCCAACTCTAATTCCCCCAACTCCATTTCCCCCTAACTGATATCCCCAACTCCATTTCCCCCAACTGATATCCCCTAACTCCATTTCCCCCAACTGATATCCCCAACTCCAACCCCCCAACTTATATCCCCCAACTCTAATTCCCCCTAACTCCATTTCCCCCAACTGATATCCCCAACTCCATTTCCTGAACTGATATCCCCAACTCCATTTCCCCAAACTGATATCCCCTAACTCCAATTCCCCCAACTTATTATCCCCCAACTCTAATTCCCCCAACTCCATTTCCCTCAACTGATATCCCCAACTCCAATTCCCCCAACTTATATCCCCAACTCTAATTCCCCCAACTCCATTTCCCCCAACTGATATCCCTAACTCCATTTCCCCCCAACTGATATCCTACCAACTCCAATTCCCCCAACTTATATCCCCAACTCTAATTCCCCCAACTCCATTTCCCCAACTGATATCCCCAACTCCATTTCTCCCAACTGATATCCCCAACTCCATTTCCCCCAACTGATATCCCCAACTCCATTTCCCCCAACTGACTTATCCCCAACTCCAATTCTCCCCCAACTTATATCCCACAACTCTAATTCCCCCCAACTGATATATCCCCAACTCCATTTCCCCAAACTGATATCCCCAACTCCAATTCCCCCAACTTATATCCCCAGCTCTAATTCCCCCAACTGATATCCCCTAACTCCATTTTCCCCCAACTGATATCCCCCTAACTCCATTTCCCCAACTGATATCCCCAACTCCATTTCCCCAACTGATCATCCCCAACTCCATTTCCCCCAACTGATATCCCCAACTCCATCTCCCTGTCAAACAAATACTCCCCAACCCCATCTCCTAACTTATACCCCCACAACTCCATTTCCCCCAACTTATATCCCCAACTCCACCCCCCCCCCCCGTTCCCCCGCCCACAAAAAGGCAAATTATCCCATATATAAACACGAGCCACCCAGGGCCATCTATCACAAGACGACAAATGGGCGGCATAAATCTTGGGAGAAAAAGGAACCCTATATAATTATGCCGACGACATGAATAAAGGCGCGTAGGGCATATAAATCACCTGCTGTGTGTGACGCGGACATGGGGACACGTGTTAATCAATTTAGGTTTTCTGTTGACTCTGTTATCGTTGTTTTCCCCTTTCTACGTGTGTATTATTGACTTTCGTTTTGTTTTATTATTATTATTATTCGTTCTTATTGTTCTTTCTCTTCTCTCGTTATTATTATTCCTTCGTATTGTCCCTTTTTCTTCCCTCTGTCTTGATTTTGTCTGTTCTATTTTCATGTCTGCCTCTCTCTTTTTTCCCCCTTTTTTAGTATTTTAATCTTTTCCACGTCTCTTTCTCTCTCCCTTTCTTTATTACCCTTTCGCATAATTTCCCTCTCGGTCTCATAATATTCCTATTCCAAACTCCCGTTACGTTCTCCCCAAGTTCTTGTTTTTTTTTCTTTTTACCATCAGCTGTTTTCTCTTCTCCTTGTTATTCTCCCAATTCCTCTTTCTCTTCTTTCATCCCTTTTCTTTTGTTTTCTCACTTCCGTCGAAGCACACGAAGATGATTGATGTTTCCTTCTCATGGCATTCTCAAGTGGTTCGAAGATGCATCCCTCTCTCTCTCTCTCTCTCTCTCTCTCTCTCTCTCTCTCTCTCTCTCTCTCTCTCTCTCTCTCTCTCTCCATCTTATACCTACTCTCTCTCTCTATATATATATATATATATCTTCCTCACTCTCACCCACTGCCATCCACCCTAGCACCACCACCCACTTCTCTCTCATCTCTCTCTCTCTCTCTCTCTCTCTCTCTCTCTCTCTCTCTCTCTCTCTCTCTCTCTCTCTCTCTCTCTCTCTCTCTCTCTCTCTCTCTCTCTAATAGTAACAATAATGATGATGATGATGATGATGACAATAATAATAATAATAATAATAATAATAATAATAATAATAATAATAACAATAACAATGTTGATAATAAAAAATAATAATGAGAATAACAATAAAAAACAATAACAACAGCAATAATAATAAAGAAAAAATAACAAAAGCAACAGCACCCAATACTAATAATTCCTACCCTGACCGGAAGATCCGCGCGGACGACCTGGCCACCGCACTCACACACACACACACACACACACACACACACACACACACACACACACACACACATAAAGACAGAGAGATAGATAGATAGATAGATAGATAGATAGAGAGAGAGAGAGAGAGAGAGAGAGAGAGAGAGAGAGAGAGAGAGAAAGAGAGAGAGAGAGAGTGAGAGAGAGACATGAGAGAGAGACGCTCACTAGTCCCTGGTTTCGAGATGAGATCCGCCCGTGCTAATTAGTCGAGTCGCTTCGGTGGAGGTCATTATCGACATTAATTTCCGAGTTTGGGGTCATTTGGGTGGACGAGGGGTCATTTGGCGCCGGTGGTGGGGGGAGGGGTGTAGTGGGGAGAGGAAGGGGTGGGAGGAGAGAGAGGGGGGGAAGGGAATCGGTGTGTTTGAAACTGAGGCTTCACTTGATTGGTTCGGGGGTTGGGGTGGGGGTGAGGTGGGGAGGGGTCGTTCGATGTCTTTTCTCTTTTCTCTCTCTTTTTTTTGTCGTCTTTGGCTTTGTCTCTCTCTTTCTCCTTATACTGGTGTTGTTTTATCATCTCTATTTTATCTGTTTCTATTTCTCTGTTCCTTTCCCTCTCTCTTTCTCTTCCCATTTTACCATCTCCTTCTCCCTCCCTCAGACTCAAACACACACACACACACACACACACACCACCCCCACCCACTTCCACAAACACACATACACAAACCACCCCCAAATCAATTTTTTTTAAACCACGCCCCCCCCCAAAAAAAAAGCTCATCAAATAACCCAGTCGAGTGTTTTTCTGGCACCGACGAGGACGAGGAGGAGGAGGAGGAGGAGGAGGAGGAGGAGGAGGAACAGGAACAGGAACAGGGCGACGGAGGCACTCTTTAATAACACGCCACTCGTCTCGGAGGACCATCTGGCACTCATCTGGCACCATTACGACACGATAAAAAGGGGGCGGAAAACCGGGCGCCCTCCGTGTTTACGTTCGCGTGTGAGAGCATATGTAGACGGGAAGAATCGGGTAGATGGGAGAATAGGGTAAAAGGGAGAATAGGGTATACGGGAAGAATCGGGTAAAAGGGAGAATGCGAAGCGGGTAGATGGGATAATAGGGTAAAAGGGAGAATAGGGTACACGGGAAGAATCGGGTAAAAGGGAAAATAGGGTAGATGGGAGAAGAGGGTAAAAGGGAGAACAAGGTAAATGGGAGAATTGGGTAAAAAGGAAAATCGGATAAAAGGGAGAATCGGGTAGATGGGAGAATTGGGTAGATGGGAGAATCGAGTAGACAGGAAGAATCGGGTAGACGGACAAACGACATCGATTACGCGTACATAGGAATACGTACACACGTCGATGACGATCCATGCTTGCGTACGTGTACACCAATCGGACGAACGGGGTATAAAGCATGTCCGTGAGTGTCCGTATCGCCAACGTGACAATACCAGGTGCTAATTAAACACCCCCTTTTCACTCCCTTTTTAATTAACTCAAGCGACTCCCCCCCCACCCCCTATCCACCCCCCACCCCCTCAGCCGACCGCCCGACCGCATTAATATTATAATTCGGCCGCTATTGTCATGAAAATCCTAACCCCACCCCCTCCCCCCAAACCCCCCACCCCCACCCCCTCCCCCACCCCCCATCAATCCCCGAGAGAAGATAAGCAATTTGGGAACTCACAAAAGAGGCCACGAGATAACCCCCCTGTCCCCTCTGCCCCCTACCTCCCTCCCTTCCCCCCCTACCCACCCCCTCGGAAAAGGCAAAGGTGAGGTCTGGTAATTAATTAAGACCCTTCGTTGCCAGCTGTCCGTCTGCGGTCTTGGCTGCATGACACGGGGCCCGCATGACAGGGGCCTTTCCTCCCCTTCCTCCCCATTTCCTCTGTCAAGGTCGGTCATCCTGGCAGGGTCTCCCCTTTTCGGCTCTGGATCGAGGTTGTCTTTGACCCTTTTCCCTCTTCCACCCTTCTCCCTTCTTTCTTATCCTCTTTTTTTCCACCCTTCTCCCTTCCTTCTTCCACCCTTCTCCCTTCCTTCTTCCAACATTCTCCCTTTCTTCTTCCACCTTTCTCCCATCTTTCTTACCCTCTTTCTTCCACCCTTCGTCCAACATTCTCCCTTTCTTCTTCCACCCTTCTCCAATCTTTCATCCACCCTTTTCCCTTCCTTCTTATCCTCATTCTTTCACCCTTCTCCCTTCCTTCTTACCCTCCTTCTCTCATCCTTCTCCCTTCCTTCTTACCCTCCTTCTCCCATCTTTCTTACCCTCCTTCTTTCATCCTTCTCCCATCTTACTTACCCTCCTTCTTTCATCCTTCTTCCACCCTTCTCCTTTCCTTCTTCCACCCTTCTCCCTTGCTTCTTATCCTCCTTCTTCCGCCCTTCTCCCTTCCTTCTTACCCTCCTTCTTCCACCCTTCTCCCTTCCCCTTTCCCTCCCCCCTCCCCCTGGTATCACCATCACCCCTATCAACGCACTATTGCCTCTTACCTGTTCGTTAATTTGCGTTAAATTATTCAGATCGCAATTCCCATCCCCCCCCCCTTCCCTTTTCTTGGTAGGGGTAGGGGTGTGGGAGGGGGAAGGGGTGGGGAGGATGAGGAGGAAGGGATGGAGATGAGGAGGAGGAAGGGGTGGGGACGAGGAGGAGGAAGAGGAAGGGGTGAGGAGGGGGAAGGGGGAGGGATGAGGAGGAGGAAGAGGTGGGAATGAGGAGGGGGAAGAGGAGGTGGAATGGAAGGGAGATAGGGTGGGGAGGAGGAGGAAGAAGAGGAGGAGGAAGGGGTGGGGATGATGAGGAGGAAGGGGTGGGGATGATGAGGAGGATGAAGAGGAGGGAGGGGGGAGGGGGAAGGGAGGATAAAGAAAGGGAGAACTCGGTGAGCGCTCATAAAAGCCCTTCCTTTTCTTCGAATCTCTTTCCGTTTCGCCCGATGAGTAAACAGCCCGTCTTCTTGTTTGTCTAAGTAATGTCCAATCAAGCTGTTCAAATTTGAATTTAACGGATTTTTTTTTTCTCTCTCTCTTTCTCTCGATGTTTTTTTTTTTCTCTCTCTCTCTCTTACTTTTCTTCCAACTAATCAAGGAAGAGGGAAGCAAACCGAGTACTGTAAGGAAGGAGAAGAAGAAGAAGAAGAAGATGAAGAAAGAAGAAGAAGAAGATGAAGAAAGAAGAAGAAGAAGAAGAAGAAAAAGAAAAAGAAGAAGAAGGAGAAGAAGGAGAGAATTAGAAGAAGAAGTAGAAGAAGAAAAAGAAGAAGAACAACAAAGAAGAAAAATAAGAAAAATCTAGAAAAAAGAAAAAAAAACAGATTTCTCCAGAATGTAATAACCTTGTAAAAAAAAAAAAATTGCCGTCACTCGATCTGTTCAATTATCCGAATATTCTCACCCCCCGCAACGCCCGTGTTCATTCGACGGAGGTGCCTGTTCAAAAGAACTCCCCTTTTTTCCCCAAATAAAACTAAATATTTCGCTCGTGTCAGCCCCGTGTTCACGCCGGTGTCAGCTGTTCAAGTTTCACAGACGCCAAGTTCAACATCCGACACGTTGTTTGGATAACGCTTTTTTTTCTCTTCTCTTCTCTTCTCTCATTCTCTTTTTAACGTTTTTCTCTTTTCTTTTCTTTACTTTTCTTTTCTTTTCTTTTCTTCTCTCACTCTCTCTATAACGTTTTTCTCTTTTCTTTTATTTTATTTTCTTCTCTCTTTTGTGAAAATGTTCAGAGGAAATGTAATGCTAATGATTATAATTATCCTGATAATACTGATAACCGATAAAAAACGTTTATAGATTTTTTTTGGGAAAAAACTAGCGACAATATCAATGATAATGATTTTTAAAACATGCAAAACAAAACATCATCAACAACAACAACAACGACAAAAAAACAGCGGCCGAAACCACTCAAAAGAAAATAAATAAATAAATAAAATAAAAAAAAACAAAAATGAAATAAATCGGGATGAAAAATGACCAACAAGCATAAGTCGTGACGTCACAAGCCCGGAATGATCACGTGACTCGGCCGGAAATGAGTGACCTGGAATGACTCACGAAAAGGTGGGCGAGAGAGAGAGGAGGGGAGGGAGGGGAGGGGGAGGGGAGGAGGAGGAAGGGAAATGAGGGGTAAGGGAGATAGGGAGGAAGGCGAGGGAAGGCGAGGGAGGAGGGAGGAGGGAGATAGGAGAGGGAGGAGAGGGAGAATGAGGAAGTGGGAGAGGGGGTGGGGTTGCGAGGAAGAAGAGAAGAAGGGAAAGGGGAGGGGAGTGGGGAGAAAATGGACAAGGCGGAGGGACTTGAGAAAGAATGGCGAGGGAGTAAGGGAGGGAGCGAGGGAAGGAGAAGAAGGAGGAAGAGATAGGAGAAGGAAATGAATGAACAGGAGAGAGAAAAAACAAAAACAACAAAAAACAGGAATGGAAGGAAAACAGACGGAACCGAAACAGAACGAATATAGGAAAATCAACAGAAAAGATGAGAAAAAGCAGGGAGGGGGGGGGCTAAAGAACAGGGAGTAGGGAGGGAGGGAGGAGGGGTGATGGAAAGAAAGAAAGAGAAGCGACGCAAACAGGTCCTATCCGTAAATTCAATCGGAGCCAAAGAAAAAAAAAGATAAAAAGAAAAGAAAAAAAAAGGTACTGGCCCGACCGCAAATTGGTCCACTAAAAGAAAATAGTGTTGGACGGAGTCAGGAAGGCTTGAAAGGGAGGGAGGGAGGGAGGGAGGGAGGGAGGGGGAAGGAAGGGAGGAAGGGAGGAAGGAAGGAAGGCATGGAGGGAGGGAGGGAGGGAGAGAAGGAGGGAGAGAAGGAAGGAGGGAGGCAGGGGAGGGACGGAGGGAGGAAGGAAGGAAGGAAGGAGGGAGGGAGGGGGAGGGTAGAAGGAGAAAGGGGGTGAGGGAGGGAGGGAGGAAGGAAGGAAGAGAGAGAAAAAGGTAGAAAGAGAAAGAGAGAGAGAGGGCAAAAAAATCGAGAAACAGAGAGAGAGAAAGAGCGAAAGAGAGGGAAAAAGACAGAGAAAAAGAGAGCGAAAGAGAAAGAGAAAAAGAGAGAGAGAGAGGAGGCAGCCCTGTTATGACAAAGCGGCCAGCGCCGAAAGAGGATATTGCAAGGAAATGGGCGTGCACGAGACTCGATTCCCAACCATAATCTGCATCTTTCTTGAGAAGCTGCGAAAAGGCGAACGAACGGGGGAGGAGGGGAGAAAGGGGGATAATAAACGAAGGAAGAAGGGGAGTAGAGAATAATAGAGGAGTGGGGGTGGGGGTCAGAGGAGGAGGAGGAGGAGGAGGAGGAGGAGGAGAACTGTTGGGAGGTGAAGCAGGAGAAGAAAGAGAGAGGGGGAGGAAAAGGAGAGGTGAATGAGAGAGAGAGAAAGAGAAGGGAATGAGAGGGAGAAAAGAAGGGCAGATAATGAAAGGATAGAGATGGAAGAGAATAGAATAAAGGCAATGACAGAACCGAGAATGAGGAGAAAAGAAAAAAAAAATATTAAGAGAGAAGATACAAAACAAAACAAAAAAAGTTCACGCTCTGACGTCACACGCCCAACACACCCACAACCAATGACGTCATCCAACCCCCCTCCACCTCACCCTCTCCCCCCCCCCCTCGAACCCAACCCAGCAGCAAATATTTGGCAGCAAATTTCGCCGCAGAACTGATATTACACTTTGTATTAATATCAACCACGTTTGCTTATCCCTGTATTCAATTTTTTTTTTCTCTCTCTCTCTCTTTAACCGACACCCGCCGATTTCAGCTTCGTTATCCGGCCGTATCGCTTGGCTGAAATTATATCCTTTCTGATATTCTGATTTCGGGGAATTTCAGGCATTTTGGATATAAAGCGGATATTTTTTTTTCTTTTTTTAATTTCCTTCGCTCCGAGAGGGTGAGTGTGAGCACCCGAGGAGGAACGTGTGCGTGTGGATGTACATACGTGCATATATACACACGTTCATTCATACAAACATACAAACATACATACATACATGTACGTGTGTGTGTGTGTGTGTGTGTGTGTGTGTGTGTGTGTGTGTGTGTGTGTGTGTGTGTGTGTGTGTGTGTGTGTGTGTGTGTGTGTGTGTGTGTGTAAGAAAAGGAGGAGAAGTAAAAAACTAAAGGAAGAATAGGAATAGCTAGAGCAAGAGAGGAAGGAAAAAAAAGAAGGTAGACCAAGAGAACAATGAGGAAGAGGAAGAGGAAAATGAAGAAGAGGAAGAGCAAGAGGAAGATGAAGAAGAGCAAGAAGAAAATAAGGAAGAGCAAGTGGAAAAAGAAGAAGAGCAAGAGCAAAATGAAGAAGAGGAAGGCCAAGACGAAAATGAAGAGGAAGAGCAAGAGGAAAATGAAAAGAAGAGCAAGAGGAAAAAGAAGAAGAGCAAGAGGAAAATGAAGAAGAGGAAGGCCAAGACGAAAATGAAGAGGAAGAGCAAGAGGAAAATGAAAAGAAGAGCAAGAGGAAAATAAAGAAGATCAAGAGGAAAATGAGGAAGATCAAGAGCAAGAGGAGGCCGAGAAAGCAAGAGAGACGAGGAGGAAAAAGCGTCGTGTCCCGGGGGGGGGGGGGGGGGGGGGCGCCGCCGCCGTCCCACGGGCCCCAAGCGACACCTCATTACAGTACCTCGGAAAAAATAAGAACAAAAAGAAGGGGATAAGAAAGGGGGAAAGAAAAATATTCATTGCTATCTTGTTTCTTTTCTTTTCTTTCTTTCTCTTTCTTTGTCTGTGTCTTTGTCTTTGTCTTTGTCTTTGTCTTTGTCTCTGTCTGTCTTTCTCTCTCTCTCTGATACAAAAAGTAAAATAATTACAAAGAAAGAAAGAGAGAGCGAGAGAGAGCGAGAGAGAGAGAGAGAGAGAGAGAGAGAGAGAAAGAGAGAGATAGAGAGAGAGAGAGAGAGAGAGAGAGAGAGAGAGAGAGAGAGAGAGAGAGAGAGAGAGAGAGACAGACAGACAGAGAAAAACAGAGACAGAGAGAGATGAAACAAACAAACAAAGACAGAAAGAGAGAGAGAGAGAGAGACAAAAGAAGACGCAAAGAGTCAACACGCTAAAGAAGAGGAGGAGGAAGGGGCAGATGCCGAGAAGCGGTTTTTTCGTCCCTTCGGAATTAAAAAAGAAGCCAAACCAGCTTCAGCGCGAGTAATGAAGAAGCTAAATTGCTTTACGGACCCCCCACCCCACCCCCCACCCCATCCCTATCGCCCCTTTTCCCGTCCCTTCCTCCCTTCCTCACTTCCCCATTCCCTCCTCCATCTTCCCTCTTCCCTCTTCCCTCCTCCCTTCCTCCCTCCTCCCTTCTCCCTCTTCCCTCCTCCCTTCCTCACTTCCTCCTTCCTCCATTCTCTCTCTTCCCTCCTCTCTTCTCCCTCCTCCTTCCCTCCTCTCTCTTACTCCTTCCTCCCTTCTCCCTCTTCCCTTCCTCACTTCCCTTCCTCCTTCCTCCATTCTCTCTCTTCCCTCCCCCCTTCCTCACTTCCTCCTTCCTCCCTTCTCCCTCATCCCTCCTTCCTCCCTCTTCCCTTTCTCCTTCCTGCCTCCTCTCTCGTCCACTCAGTCCAAATAATAATAATCGTAATAATAATGATGATGATAATGATGATTTTAACAACAACAATAATAAAAACGTCATAATAACGATAATAATAACAGCAAAAACTACAACACTAATACAATAACGAAAGAAATTCTCAAAACAGCCGAAAAATTAACATTTTCCCCAACCTCGGAATTCAGGAAAATGAAAATAATAACAAGAGAAAAAAAGAGAAAGGAAAAAAAATATCTCAGTGAAGGTAATTTCGGAGACGATGCTGCCAAAAAAAAGGGTGAGAGGAAGAAGAAGAAGAAGAAGAAGAAGAAGAAGAAGAAGAAGAAGAAGAAGAAGAAGAAGAAGAAGAAGAAGAAGATGATGATGAAGAAGAAGAAGAAGAAGAAGAAGAAGAAGATGATGATGATGAAGAAGAAGAAGAAGAAGAAGAAGACGAAGAAGAAGAACAACAACAAGAAGAAAGAACAAGAACAAGAGGGACGATGAATGCCCGGGAGAGGGGAAAAATAAGAATCATTAATCCAAATAAATTAAATCAAGATAAGGAAGTGAAGTCATGAAACATGAAACGCAACTATTTACAACAACTACAAAAAGAAAAGAAAAATAACGCGTCGACACCACAATAACAATGATTCCAACAAAGAGCAAATACAGAGCCAAACTAAATCAGAACTAACACAGATCCCAAACTAACGCAGAACCTAACACAGATCCCCAAATCAACACAGAACTAGCATACACCCAAAACTAACACAGAACCTAACACAGATCCCAAACTAACACAGACCCTAACACAGATCCCCAATCAACACAGAACTAACATACACCCAAACTAACCCAGACCCTAGCACCGGGCCCAAAATAATAGAGAACTAACATACACCCAAAACTAACACAGACCTAACACAGATCCCCAACCAACACAGAACCTAACATACACCCAAACCCAGACCCCAACACCTGGCCCAACGAAACAGGAACCCATTCAGTAAAACCCACCAAACATACAAACCTCGCACAGCGCAACATATATTTTCCCCAACCAACCCTACCTTTTTGGTCTCCTTCGTCTCCTCTTTTATTCATTTCCCATTCCTCCCATACCAACAGCCGCGGCACGAAGGCACGGGGACACGGCGAGGTATGTGAACGTCAGCGAGAACATTACAAGGAACATGGCAGAGGAACACGCTAGAGTGTGACCAATTGTTCACCTATTGACCCCCCTCCCTGATGAAAAAAAATAGGAGAAAGAAATGAAAGAAAGAAAGAAAGAAGAAGAAGAAGATGAGGATGATGAAGAAGAAAAAGAAGATGATGATGAAGAAGAAGAAAAGGACGTATCAGTCTAGATTCCTAAATAGAAGAAGAAGAAGAAAGAAGAAATAGAAGCAGTAGAAGGAGGAGGAAGAAGAAGAGGAGGAGGAGTAGAAGAAGGAGAAGAAAAGGATGTATCAGTTTAGATTCCAAATAGAAGAAGACGAAAAAGCAGAAGAAAGAAGAAATAGAAGCAGAAGGAGTAGTAAGAGGAGGAAGAGAAGAAAGAGGAGGAGGAGGAGTAGAAGAAGAAGAAAAGAAGATGAAAAAACGTAAAAGAGGAGAAGAAGAAGAAAAAGAAGAAAAACTAAAAGAAGAAAAAGAGAGACGAATCACTTAACGAACCCAATCAGCCACATATCCCTCCCTGCCCTCGCAAAATGGTGATTCGAACGCAACTATCTTGGGATATCGGGATAAATCTATCAGGATATTAGGATGTGCGCGGGAGGAAGAGAAGAAAATAATATCCTACCCGCTTGTGGATGTGGACAAGGGGGAAGGTAATGTGGTAGGGAGGGATTGGGAATAGGGGAGGGGGAGAGGTAGGGAAAAGAAGGAAGGAGGGAGGGAGGGAGGGAAAAGGGGGAAGGTGAAAGAGAGAGAGGAAGACAAAGACAGGGAGAAGGAGAGAGAGGAGAGAGAGAGAGAGAGAGAGAGAGAGAGAGAGAGAGAGAGAGAGAGAGAGAGAGAGAGAGAGAGAGAGAGAGAGAGAGAGAGAGAGAGACAACAAAGACAACAAAGACAACAAAAACAACAACAACAACAACGACAACAAGAAAAAAAAAGAATAAGACAGAAAACCCAATCCACAAGCCCTCACGAATCGGGGACCAACAAACACCCGACATCTCAGCCGCCCCCAACCGCCCCCAATCCCCCCTCCAACCCCCAACCCCCTCCAATCCCGAACGGCCAATCTGGAGTCCGTGGGCGAGAGAATGACCAGCATGCATGTTGCAATGGGCGGTCGATGATCAACCCGCGTGCAACATTGACGAGAATGAAGGATATCGACGCACCATATATACTGTATATTACTTGGTGTTCTCCTCTCCTCTCCTCTCCTCTCCTCTCCTCTCCTCTCCCCTCTCCTCTCTCTCCTCTCCTCTCCTCTCCTCTCCTCTCCTCTCCTCTCCTCTCCTCTCCTCTCCTCTCCTCTCCTCTCCTCTCCTCTCCTCTCCTCTCCTCTCCTCCCCTTCCTTCCCTCCTTTCTTACTCCATTTCTTCCTTTGTTTCTTTCTTACTCACATTCTATAGTTTTCTTTCTTCCTTTCCTCGTTTCTTTCTTTCTTCCTTCCCTCCTTTCTTTCTTTCCTCCATTCCTTTTTTCTTTCTTCCTTCCTTTCTCTTTCTTTGGTTCTTCCGTCCTTCCTACCCTTCTTTCTTTCTTCCCTCCCTCCTTCCCTCCTCCCTTTCTTTATTCCCTCCTTCCTTCCTCTCTTTCTTTCTCCCTTCCCTCCTTCCTTCCTTTCTTTCTTTCCTCCTTCCTCCCTTTCTTTCTTTCTCCCTTCCTTCCTCCCTCCCTTTCTTTCTTTCTTCCCTCCTTCCTTCTAGTACAATCCGTCCAATTATAGCAGGGGGAGGAAGCCGGAGAAAGCGCTGTGGATAAATGTTAGTGGACTGGAAGGTCATGTGGATGAGGTGTTGATCATAATCCACTGTTTGTGGATCATAACACACCCCTCCTCTTCCTCACTCCCTCCTTTCCTCTCTCCTCCCTCTGTTTATCCGTCGCTCTCTCCTCCATCCCTCCCTCTCTCCTCCCTCGCTCTCTCCTCTATTCCTCCCTGTTTCCTCCTCCTTCCTCCCTTCTTCCCTTGCTCTCTCCTCCATCCTTCCCTCCCTCTTTCCTCCTCACTCCCTCCTTCCCTTGCTTTCTCCTCCACCGCGCTCTCCTCTATTCCTCCCTCTTTCCTCCTTCCTCCCTTCTTCCCTTCCTCTCTCCTCCATCCTTCCCTCTTTCCTCCTTCCTCCCTTCTCTCCTCCATCCCTCTCTCTTTCCTCCTTCCTCCCTCCGTTCCTTGCTCTCTCCCTCACTCCTCCTTCCCTCCTCCATCTCCCCCCTCTCTCAGATAGATGGGGAAGAAGTAGACTGATAAGCGAAAGGTGAGGGATTGGGGGGGGGGGGGTCAAAGAGCAAGCTAAGGTGGCTGTTTGTTTGTTTGTTTGTTTGTTTGTTTGTTTATTAGCTGGCCTCATTATCGCTGGATCTAATCTCAACTTATGTGCAAATATGGACATAAATTACTGGATGATGTGAGTTTTCCCCCTTTTATAGATGGTAATTAATAGCTAAATACAGAAAAATCAGTGTAAACACACAGTATACATACACACATACACATAGATAAATACAACCATACGCACATAAATATACATACACATATACACACAGATTAATACAACCATACGCACATAAATATACATACACATATACACACAGATAAATACAACCATACGCACATAAATATACATACGACAAATACATACACTTACATACACGACATACCTACACGCACATACCTATACGCATCAATACCCAACGAATAACTCGCACACAAAAAAAAAGAAAAGTCACACGCCCACGCCCACGCAAATTCCCACACGCCCACGTCCACCACCACCCGCCGCCGCTACCGCCCACACCTTCACCACAGCTTAATCACCCGCTTTGCTAATTAGTCGAACATCCACGCCTCAATTACAAAGTCAAATGACACCGCCGCCGCTCAACCTGTACCGCGGCCGCCATGACACGACATCACCCCCCCCCGCCCCCCCCCCACCCCCTACCCCCCCGGTGAAATCAGCTGATCATCGGGGATCGCTACGAGTTCATTCATTTACTACGTTGTTTACTTTTCGCGATCGTAGCGTTGGGGGTGTAGGGAATCGGGGGGAGGGGATGTAGGGAATCGGGGGGAGGGAGGAGAGAGAGAGGGAAAGGGAGAGGGAGAGAGGGAGAGAGAGGGAGAGAGAGGGAGGGAGGGAGGGAGGAGGGAGGGAGGGAGGAGCGAGAGAGGGAGAGAGAGAGAGAGAGAGAGAGAGAGAGAGAGAGAGAGAGAGAGAGAGAGAGAGAGAGAGAGAGAGAGAGAGAGAGACAGCGAGAGAAAGAGAAAGAGAAAGAGAAAGAGACAGAAAAGAGAAAGACAAAGAAAAGAGAGAGAGAAAAACAAACACGCACAAACACCCCCTCTCTCCCCTCCACCCCAAACACACACACACTCAGCCCCAACGCCCCCCCCGATACCCCTCCACCCCCCCCCACCCTTCCACCCCCCCACCCCCCCACCCAGCGAGAGACGCTAATGAGACACTTGTACAAGACGGGAAAAGTTTATAATGCGCTGATGGGGCGAATAGTCCCGCCTTGTAAAAGTGAGAGGGGGGCGGTTAGACGTGCTCGGAGGGGGGAGGGGGGAAGGAGGGAGGGGGAGGAGGGGGAAAATGGGGAGGATGGGGAGGGGGAGGAAGGGAGGGAGGGAGGGAGGGAGGATGAAAGGAAGGAGGGAGGGAAGGGAGAGAGGAGGGAGGGAGGGAGGAAGGGGGGAGGGAGGGAGGGAGGGAGGGAGGGGAGGATGAGAGGAAGGAAGGAGGGGGGAAAGGTGGGGAGGAAGGGGAGGAGAGGGAGTAAGAAAGGAAGGAAGGATGAAGGGAAGGGAGAAGAGGGAGGAGGAGGAAGGGAAGGAGTAGGAGAGAAGGAGAACTATGTGGAAAAGAGAGCAAGAGTGATACGAGGAAAACACATCTGGAAAAAGAGAGAGAGAAAAAGACAAAGACAAAAAAAAAAAAAAAAAAAAAAAAAAAAAAAAGAGAAAGAAAGAGACAAAGAAAGAAAAAAAGACAAATACAAAGACAGATTAACACAAGAGTAGAAAGAGATAGAACCAAGGGAGAGAGGAGAGAGGGAGGGAGGGGGAGGGGGAGGGAGGGGGGGGCAACGTGAACTCACCGTGACGGACACGAGGACTTACGGCATATTGCTGGAGTGACTGAACCCTCTCGCTCGCTTACGTCGCCGCCTGTCTGTCTGTCTGTCAAAATTTTTCTCTGTGATTCTGTCTGTCTGTCAGTCTCTGTCTGTCCTTTTGTCTGTCTGTTTGTCTGTCAAATAATTTCTCAGTCTGTCTGTCTGTCCATCAGTCAGTCTGTCTGTCTGTCTGTGTGTCTGTCAGTCTGTCTGTCTGTCTGTCTGTGTGTGTGTCTGTCTGTCAGTCTGTCTGTCTGCCTGTCTGTCTGCCTGTCAGTCTGTCTTTCCGTTTGTTTGTCCGTCTTTCTGTTCTTCTGTCTGTCTGTCTGTGTCTTTATCTTCCTTCCTTAATCGCTCCCTTTGCCCTCCCCCAATTGCTCTCCATTTCCCTAACTCCGATAACTCTACCCCAAACTTCACTTCAAAAGCTACCCTCCCACCCCCTACCCACCTCCCCCAATTCCCCACTCTACCCGTCTGCCCTCCAATCGTCCAACTTTCCCCTTTCCTCCCTCCCACCTTCCCCTCCCTCCACCCCACCCCCTCCTACCGCTCCCCAACTACCATTTACCCCTATCCCCTCCACCTCCTTCCAAATCTCTTCCCCCTTCCAACCCATCTCCCCCCAAAACCCCCCCTTCTCCTTCCAACCCCCTTCCTATCCCCCCTTCCAATAACCCCCCTCCCACCTCCCCTTTCCCCATTCCAACCCATCTCCCCTACACTCCCTTCCCCTTCTAAACCCACCTCCCACTACCTCCCCTTTCCCTTCAACCCCCTCCCCACCTCCCCCAACCCCCTTCCAAACACACACACACCCCCCCCCAGCCCCCATCACCACACACAACCAACCCCCCAACCCCCCCCCATCACCACACACACATAGCCCCCCAACCCCCATCACCACACACAACCAACCCCCCAACACACACACAACCCCTCTCCACCCCCCACCCCCCCAACACACACACCTCGGCCCTAACGACTCCACGATTCCCCCTGACAGACAAACCCCACCTGGCGAGCTGACACAAACACCGTCAAACAAAAGACACGAAGGCAAGGAATAATAACACAAGAAAGGAAAAGAAAAGGAGGAAAAGAAGGGAGGAAATAAGAAAGAAAATCTTATAAACGAAAAAAAGGAAGAAAAAAAAACAGAAGATAAATAATGTGATTAACGAGGAAGAGAGAACGAGAGAGAGAGGAAAAACAGATAAAAATACGAATCAAGAAGGAAAAAAAGAGAAAATTGGAAAAAAAAAATGAGGAAAAATATATCATTTGTCATGTGTCGTGTGCTGAATGAACTGACCCCGGCCTCCTTACTCCCCCCAACCCCCCTTGACCCCTCCCAACCCCTACCCTTCCATGACCCATCCGCAACCCTTCCCTAATCCCCCTTGACCCCTCCCCAACCCCTAACCCTCCCTTGAACCCTCCCTAACCCCCTAACCCCTACTACCCCAACCTCCCTTGACCCCTACCCAACACGTAACCCCCCTTAGGCCTGTCCCCAACGCCCCTTGACCCTCCCCAACCCCTAACCCCCCTTGACCCTTCCCCAACCCTCTAACCCCCCTTGGACCCTCCCTCTATCCCCCTAACCCCTACTACCCCCAACCTCCCATTGACCCCTACCCAACCCCTAACCCCTACTACCCCCAACCCCCTTAACCCCCCTTCCCCAACCCACGCCTTGACCACTCCCCAACCCCCTTGACCCTTCCCCAACCTCTCCCCCTCCCCCAACCCCCCTAACCCCTACAACCCCAACCCCTTAACCCCCTTTTTAAACCCCACTTGACCACTCCCCAAGCCCCCTTAACTCCCCCCTCCCAACCTCTCCCTCCCTCCCTAACCCCCTAACCCCTACTACCCCAACCTCTCTCTGACCCCTACCCAACCCCCTAACCCCACTTGACCCACTCCCCAACCCCCCTAACCCCCTTAACCCCCTCCCCAAGCGCCCCCTTGACCCCCTCCCCAACCTCACTTGACCACTCCCCAACCTCTCCCCGACCCCCTAATAACCCCCCCCATAACCCCCTCCCCAACCCCCTAACCCCTACTACCCACCCCGCCTCCACCTTCTCTCTTTGACCTTTTACGCATGATGATGTTAAAAGCATTGAAATGTCAGGCAGAAACCCGCTCAAGTGAACTGACCTCCTGCACCCCCTTTCCCATCTCCCTCCCCCTCCCCCCATTCTCCCCCATCCATTGCTCCTCCACTCCCCGCCACTTCTCCCCCATCCATCGCCCTCCCTCCTTCCCTCCCCTTCTCCCCTTCATCGCCCTCCCTCCCTCCTTCCCTCCACTTCTCCCCCATCCATCGCCCTCTCTCTCCTTCCCTCCCTCCCTCCCTCCCCTTCACTCTCCCCTTCCATCACCCTCAACTCTCTCCCCTCCCACCCTATCTCCCTACCTTACCCCTCCCCTCCCCCCCCTTTTCAACCCCATCCCCCCTTCCACTCAACCTCCCCCTCCCCCCCTCCCCTCTTCCCCGTTCAAAAAAAAAAAAAAAAATCCTAATGGTCCGTAATTTGCCGAATATAAAATCGGATAATGATTACACAGGCTTTATATATAATTTTTTTTTTCGACATTTTTTTTTTTTTTTTTTTTTTTTTTTTTTTTGCATGACAGAGGGGTGGAAGGAGAAGAGCGGGAGAGAGGGCGGGAGGTAGGAGAGAACATGTCTTTTGCCAGAGGCTGTCTGCGTGACGCGGTAATGATAACGAGAGTGATGATGATGATGATGATGATGATGATGATGATGATGATGATGATGATGATGATGATGGTGATGATGATGATGGTGATGATGATGGTGATGATGGTGATGGTGATGGTGAGGATGAGGATGTTGATGGTGGTGGTTATGGTGATGATGATGGTTATGGTGGTGATTGATGATGATGATGATGATGTTTATGGTGATGATGATGGTGATGATTGTTGATGATGACGATGATAAAAATAACAATAATAATAATTATTATTATTATAATATTGATAATATTAATAATAAATATATTGATAATAATAATAAAAATATTAACAACAATAATAACTGCAACCATAACAGTAACAATAATTATCATTACCATTATCATCACCAACATCATCATTACAATCACCAACATCATCATCATCATCACAATCATCATCAACCACAAATTACACTCCAACACTAGAATTCCCAACCCGGAAGTGACGTCACGCTAGCTCGATACCCCTTCAGAGCCAAAAAAAAAAGAGTAATAAGAGTAATTGCTGGTTACGGAAGAAAAGGAGGAGGGCGGAGAGGGGAGAGAGAGGAAAAGAAAGAGCGGGAAGAAAGGGGGAGGATAAAACGAATGAAAGGGAGAGAGAGAGAGAGAGTTGTGGTTATATTTTACTTTTTCTTTCTTCTTCTTCTTCTTCTTCTCCTCCTCCTTCTTCTCCTCCGTCTCTTCCTCCTCCTCCTTCTTCTCCTTCTCCTTCTCCTTCTCCTTCTCCTTTTCCTTCTTCTTCTTCTTCTTCTTCTTCTTCTTCTTCTTCTTCTTCTTCTTCTTCTTCTTCTTCTTCTTCTTCTTCTTCTCCTCCTCCTCTTCCTCCTCCTCCTCCTCCTTCTATTCAAAAGAAGAGACGAAGGAGATGGGAGAGGTCGGAAGGGGAGGGAAAGAAAAAGAGAAATGGAATCTCCCTTCCCCTTCCCCTCTTCCCCCCTTCCCCTTCCCCCTCCCCAACCTTCACCCCCAATAACCCTATTAATGGCGCAGTTAAAGTATCTGTAACGACGCCTTCGTGACGGACAACCAGACGTCGGATGAGGGGAAATGAGGGGGGAAGGAGGGAAATAGGAAGATGAGGGGAAGAGAGGGGGAGAGGAGGGGGGAAGGAGGGAAATAGATGAGGGGAAGAGAGGTGGAGAGGAAGGAAGTAGGAAGAGAGGTGGGGATGAGGGGAAATGAGGGGGGAAGGAGAGAGAAATAGAGAAAGATAGGGGGGATAGGAAGAAGAGGGAGGGAGGGGGTGGGGGTGGGGTGGGGGTGACGAGCAGCCAGGCGAAGGAAGAAGCCGCTACGTTTGAATGACCTTCCCCCCCTCTCCTCTCCCCCCTCCTCCTCCCCCCTCATCCCCCTTCACCCCTCCCCCTCCCCATCACCCCCTCTTCCCCCCTACCTTTTTTACCCCCAATCACCCCCCCTTCCTCCTCCGTTTTATAGCTAGCATGTTAAAGCCACTACCGTGTAGCGCGGTTTGTGGAGAAGGGGGGGGGGGGAGGAGGAGGAGGAGGGGAGCGGAGGAGGAGGAGGAGGAGGAGGGAGGAGGAGGAGAGGAGGTGGAGGGAGGAGGAGGAAGAAGAAGAGGAGGGAGGAGGAGGAGAGAGGTGGAGGAAGAGGAGGAGTAGGAAGACGAGGAGTAGGAAGGAGAGGAGGAGGAGGAAGAAGAGGAGGAGTACGAAGAAGAGGAGGAGGAGGAGAAGTAGGAGAGGAGGGAGAACGAAAAAGAAGAAGAGGAGGAGGGGGCACACACACATACAAACACACACACACACACACACACACACACACACACACACACACACACACACACACACACACACACACACACACACACACACACACACACACACACGCACGCACACACTACAAAAATACACTCACCCACCGATTTCATTCGTTGTCCACAAGAACCATGTCCTTCGTAGCTTACCTGTATAAAAAAAAGAAAAATAATCATTAGTATCATTAAAAAAAACATTAAAATCAAGAACAAGGATAAACATAAATAACCGCAATACGTATAAATAACAAACAAACAAGAGAAAATCGTATTAGAAATGACAACTGAAATTTAAAAAATAAGTAAACAAATACATAACATTCTCTCAAACAAGAAAATAAAAAAGATAAAGCTTTTTAAACAACAAAACAAATCCATCCTTAAAACAACAACAACGACAAGCAAACAAGATAACCTCCGTAAAACAACAAAACAAGGATGATTTCCAAAACATCAAAAACTAGATAAATAAAAAATAAAAAAAAGTTAATTAAAGAGTATCACAACCCGAATCCCAAACAAAATAATCCCGAAAACAAAAGATATATATCAATAACCTCCCCAAATGACAACAACAAAATAAGGATAATTTCCAAAACATCAAAAAAAAAAAAAATAATAATAATAATAATAATTAATTAATAGAAAAAAAAAATATATATATATATAATAATAATAATAATAATAATAATAATATTAATAATAATAATAATAATAATAATAATAATAATAATAATAATAATAATATTAATAATAATAATAATAATAATAATAATAATAATAATAATAATAATAATAATAATAATAATACATTTATATATTCAAATAAATAGTATCACAACCCGAATCCCTACCAAAATAATCCCAAAAAACAAAAACAAAAATATCAACAACCTCCCCCCTAAATGATAACAACAAAACAAGGATAATTTCCAAAACATCAAAACTTAAAAAAAAAAAAAAAAATGCAACACCATAAAAAACGGAGTTAAGAAAAGGGTATCACAACCCAAACAAAATAATCCCAAAACCAAAAAAATATATATATATAAACAACCTCCCCCAAAAATGACACCAACAAAACAAAGATAATTTCCAAAACATCAAAACTTAAAAAAAAAAAAAAAAAGAAAAAAAATGCAACGCCATAAAAAACGGAGTTAAGAAAAGGGTATCACAACCCAAACAAAATAATCCCAAAAACCAAAAAAAAAACATATACCAATAACCTCCCCCAAAAATGACAACAACAAAACAAGGATAATTTCCAAAACATCAAAACTTAAAAAAAAAAAAAAAAATGCAACACCATAAAAAACGGAGTTAAGAAAAGGGTATCACAACCCAAACAAAATAATCCCAAAACCAAAAAAATATATATATATAAACAACCTCCCCCAAAAATGACACCAACAAAACAAAGATAATTTCCAAAACATCAAAACTTAAAAAAAAAAAAAAAAAAAATGCAACGCCATAAAAAACGGAGTTAAGAAAAGGGTATCACAACCCAAACAAAATAATCCCAAAAACCAAAAACAAAAATATCAACAACCTCCCCAAAAATGACAACAACAAAACAAGGATAATTTCCAAAACATCAAAACTTAAAAAAAAAAAAATGCAACGCCATAAAAAACGGAGTTAAGAAAAGGGTATCACAGCCCTAATGCGATTTACGATCTCCTAACTTTTCCTCGCCGACAATAACGCTGAGTGTGGAGGAGAGAGAGAGAGGCCGATTGCATTAACGAATTAGAAGAAGAAGGAGAGAAGAAAAAAAAGGTAGAAGAAAATGTAAAAAAATACGAAAAAGTAAAAAAAAAAAAAAAAAAAAAATGGAAGGCGGTGGTGGTGGCAAGAACGGTGTTGCCACAGCGTGAGCGGTAATAACAACGAGAACGGGAGTAATAACAGAGTTGTTAACAGGGGCTTATCTAACGGCAGTGAACTATAACAAGAACATTAACGGCATCAGGAATACCGGCCATCAATAACACCGGAGCGACTGGGATAAGAACATAACAGCTTAATAACTGAAGCAAAAACAGAACAAATACGTCAGAACAGGAGCAAATACACGAACAAACACACAGCCAAGGGAAAAATAAAAAAACAAAATAGAAGCAGAAGATGCAACAACAAAAGAAATAACAATGCCAACAACAACAGCAGAAGCAACAACGCCAATGACAATACCACCCTCAAACAACAAAGCAAAAACAGGAAGAACAACAAGCTAGGCCAACTAACCAAACAACCCCCCCTCTCCCCCATCCCCCACCATAACCCCCTCCCTCTCCCCTACCCCCACCATCCCCTCCCCAAACACCACCACCACCACAACAACAACAACAACAACAACAACAAAATCACCCGACCGCGCCGAAACTCCCAAGGTTTAGAAAAAAAAAAATCGAGTCGATACAACGTCTATAATTATCACCCCTCCTCCCCCTCCCCCTCCCCTCGCACCCCCCCCCCCCCTCCCCCTCCCCTCGCCCCCCCCCCTCCCCCCTCCCGCCTGCCAATAATTATGGACCATCATCGCCTCCTAATTATAACAGAAAGGCTCGCTTCCCGTAAAAAGAAAAAATGAGAGAAAAGAAAGAGAGAGAGAAAAAAAAAGACACGAAAGAAAGAAAGTTAAAAAAGAGGAAAGGGAGAACAATGGATGAGAAGACGAAAAAGAGGAAGGAAGAAAGAAAAATGAAAGAGAAAAGAAAGAAAGAAAAAAAGACAGAAAGAAAGAAAGAAAGAGAAAATAGGAAAGGAAGAGCAATGGACGAGAAAGAGAAAGGAGGAAAAATGAAAGAAGAAAGGAAAGAAAGAAAGAAAAGGAAAAACACGTTAAACTCGGCCTATCGAACATGACCTTTGACCTTAGCTTACGGAGAGGGAAGCAGAGGAGAAAAGGAGAAGGGGAGAATGGAAGGAAAAGTCGAAGAAGGAGAAGGAGGAGCGAAAAGAGAAAAGAAGAAGGGGGAATAGAAGGAAATGCGAGAGAAGGAGAAGGGGAAGGGAAAAGAAAAAAAAGAGAAAGGAATAGAAAGAGAAGTGTGAAAAGAAGAATGGGGAATGGAAGGAAAAGTGGGAGAAGGAGAAGGAGGAGGGAAAAGAGAAAAGAAGAAAGAGAGAATAGAAGGAGGAAGGGGAGAGGGGGGGAAAAGGAAGAGGAAGAGAAAGGAAGGGAGAAAGGGAATATAGAAGAAAATGTAGAAAAAGGGAAAGGAGAAGGAGAAGGAGAAAGGAAAGAGAGAAGGAGAACAGGGAACCAGAAGAAGCAAAAGTGGAAGTAGGGGAAGTGAAAGAGGGAGAGGGGAAAGGGAAGCGAAAAGGGGACGGGGAAAAGAAAAGGAAAGAAAGTAAATAATGATGATGATGATGATAAAGATGATGATGACGATAATGATCATGATCATGATGACGATGATAGTAATAATGATAATAATAATCATGATAACGATAAACATATTTTCTGCATCAAAAGCCCTTTACAAGAAATGCTACGCAATAAAACACAAACACAGATTAAAACCGCGAGCAATAATCACCAAACATTAAAAAATGAAAAATAAATAAAAAAATAAACAAATACAAATTAAAACCGCGAGCAATCATCACCAAACATAAAAAAACTAAAAAACTAAAAATAAAAAATAAAAAAAACAAATTAAAACCGCGAGCAATCATCATCAAACATTAAAAAACAAAACAAAACAAAAAATAAATAAATAAATAAAAATCCCCCAATCAACACCACAGCTTTCAAACGTATAAAGACGATAGTGAAAGCGCAAATATAGGTCTTTATCTTCTTTTTTTCTTTTTTATATAAACATGATACTGATAATACGTGCACGCATTTGCATAAACATTAACTCATGAATATAGATCTGGATATTTCCTCATCAGCGTTTTATGAAGAAATATATTTTTTTTTTATTTCAAAAAGTGGGGAAAAAAAAAAAATATATATATACTCGTATTCATCGGTCGCCTATCAAAAGAAACGAATTTAAAGAGTATATTGCTTCATCCGGGTCGTTATTGTTCGGCTAATTAACATGCAAATAAAATATCGAAATAGACAAAGGCCGCGGAAGAATGACCTTACCCCCCCACCCTCACGCCCCCCACCCCCACCCCCATCCCCACCCCCCAAAAAAAACAATTATCTCAAAAGTTACATATCAAAAAAAAAAATAATAATAATAATTAAAAAATAAATAAATAAATAATAATAATAATAAAAAAAGCAATATTCCACGCGGTCTCCCTCAGGACAATCCCCCCCGAGACAAACAAATAAACACGCACACACAATGGCACCACAAACGAAAACTCGGGACAAACACAATACACCGGCGACCCCCCCCCCCCTCACACACACACAAAAAAAAATCCTCACGAAAGATGGAGACAAGCGAAAAATGGAGAAAGACGGGGAGAGGGACACGGAAGACAATGCTGATAGACAATGCCTATACCCTGGACTTGCTACCCCCTCCCCCCCTCCACCGCAAACCCGCTCCTCCTACTCCTCCTCTTCTTCCAATTCCTCCTTCTCCTTCTCTTCCAATTTCTCCTCCTCCTCTTCTTCCAATTCCTCCTTCTCCTCCTTCTTCTCCTCTACCAATTCTTCTACTTCTTCTTCTTCTTCTTCTTCTTCTTCTTCTTCTTCTTCTTCTTCTTCTTCTTCTTCTTCTTCTTCTTCTTCTTCTTCTTCTTCTCCTCCTCCCCCTTCTTCTTATTCTCCTCCAGGGAATGGGAGGGGAGGCGGATGAGGGGAAAGGAGAGGGAGAGACAAAATAGCGCGAGAGGGGAAAGACGGAAAAAATAGCGAGAGAGGGGAATGAGGGGAAAAAATACCGAGAGGGGAAAAAATAACAAGGGGAAAAAATAACGAGAGGGGAAAAATACCAAGAGAGGGGAAAAATACCAAGAGAGGGGAAAAATACCAAGAGAGGGGGAAAAATAACAAGAGAGGGGGAAAAGGGGTGGGGGGGGGTTCTTGCGACACCCATCAGCCTGATTGTAACACCAAGAGAAACATAAGTAATCCTTTCGTCAGTTTTATAAACTGACATCACCCAACCACGGCGAGCGGGGAGGGAAGGGGGAGGGTTGCCGGTTTCCCTTTTCCAGCTGCCTATTTCCGCAAGCCGTATTTCCCACCACGTATGTTTTTTTCTCCCTCGTTTTCTCAGCCCGAAACGAGATTAGAAGTGACAGGAACACCAGAAGCAAATCCTAACAAAACAGTGAAACAAACAAGACAAAAATAATAATAATAATAAAATTTAAAAATGGAAAAGACAAGAAAAAGAATATATATATACACATATGTTTGTATACGTACGTATATACATACATACGTAAATACATACATATCTGTGTGCTTATGTATGTATGCATGTGTGTGTGTGTGCATATGTGTGTGTGTGTGTGTGTGTGTGTGTGTGTGTGTGTGTGTGTGTGTGTGTGTGTGTGTGTGTGTGTGTGTGTGTGTGTGTGTGTGTGTGCGTGCGTGCGTGCGTGCGTGCGTGCGTGCGTGCGTGCGTGCGTGCGTGCGTGCGTGCGTGCGTGCGTGCGTGCGTGCATATATCCATACATATACACACACAAATATACACCCACCAATCCTATCAAAATAATGCACACGCGACGCTATTCCTATCATTAGCTGAGTATAAGGGGAGAGAGTGAGAAATGTTCCAGTGACCCTAATACTCCCTAATACTCCACAACACCAATTTATTTCACTGCACTAAAACTCCAAAAGGCATTAACTAATTAGGTAAAAAAATATATATATACCCCTGTTTCCTTCCCTAACTTGCAAAGGGGGAAGCTGCATGCAACACTCCCTCTCTTTATGCTTTCACTCTTTCTTCTATTCTCTTTCTTTCTCTCTTTCTTTATTTCTTCTTTTTTCTCTTTTTATTTCTTTCTACGGTTTCTCTATCTTTCTCTCTACATTTTCTCTTTCTTTCAACAGTTTCTCTTTCTTTCTGCATTCTCTCTCATTTTCTCTTTCTTTCTCTCTACATTTTCTCTTTCTTTCTCTCTACATTCTCTCTTTCTTTCTACACCCTCTCTTCCTTTATTCCAAGTCTCGAAAAAAATAATAATTTAGAAATCGGTTTACCAGTCTATTAATCCATCAAAATATATTTCTCTCTCGAACCTCCTCTTCCTCCTCCTCCTCCTCGCCAGCTCACAGGACACGTTCAGAACACGTTCGGGACACGTTCAGGACACGCTTTTGAACTGACCAGCTGTTCATACCCGAACAAAGACCCGACGACCAACGGCGCGACAAAGACCGCGGCGCCGGGATCAAAGTGTTCTTCAATCGGGTATCAGAGTGTTCTTCAACCGGGCATCAAAGTGTTCTTCTAACTGACGTTTCAGACCGCAGAACAGAAGAACAAAAGTGCTGAGTCTGTTCCTCATCAGCGCTTCGGTGGCTTCGTCCTTTCCAACCCTGGCAGCGGAGGCGCCCGAGGAAAATGCGGTTTAGTTTATTCGTCTTTTTTTTAACTCTCTCTCTTTCGCTTTCTGTCTCTGTCACCGTCTCTGATTTTCCCTCTCTCTCTTTCTCTCTCTCTCTCTGATTTTCTCTCTCTGTCTTTCTTTCTCTCTCTCTCTCTCTCTCTCTCTCTCTCTCTCCCCCCTTTCTCCCTTTCCAAACATACAGAAAAACAAACATGCCAGATGATAAATATTCCTTTCGTCATAAGAGTGAATACCAGATCAAAGACGCTTATGCATACAGATACAAAACATGATTATATGCACATCTTAAAACGCGCATAGGAACGTAAAGAAAAACAGACACACACACACACACACGCACACACACACACACACACACACACACACACACACACACACACACGCACAACACCCCTCCCACACACACACACACACACAACACCCCTCCCACACCCACAAACAACCTCTCTCTCCACACACGCACACACACAAACACTTCTCCCCCTTCCTCGCCTCTTCACCCATGAAGCCCCACTCCCTCCCACCCCCCCACCCCACTCCACCCCCGGAACACGCACGCACACGCACACACACAGGAAATCGACGGAGACCATAAATTCCATGGGTAAGCTTGCATCATTACACCGGGGGGTTCCTAGTCAATAGCAGCCGAGACTCGAGTTAAAGCCAATTGTAAGTTTGCGCTCCAACCCGTGGCTGTAACTAAGGGGAGAGAGGGAGAGAGGGAGAGGGAATGAATGAATGAATGGAGGAAGGGAGGAAGGAAGGAAGGAGGGTAGGAGAGAAGGAGGGTAGAAGAAGGAGGGAGGGGGAGGGGGAAAGAGAGAGGAAGAGGGAAGTGGAAGAAGGAGAGAGGGAGAGAGAGAGAGGAGGGAGGAGGGGGAAGAGAGGAGAGAGGGAGAGAGGGAGAGAGGGAGAGAGGAAAGGAGAAGGAAGGGGGGGAGGGAGGGAGGGAGAGAGAGAGAGAGAGAGAGAGAGAGAGAGAGAGAGAGAGAGAGAGAGAGAGAGAGAGAGAGAGAGAGAGAGAGAGAGAGAGAGAGAGAGAGAGAAGAAAACAAGAAAGACAGAAAAATAACACAAGGCTCCCGCAGCTTCCAAATGTAGGCCGACCGAGAGGCACCGCAGCCGCGTCCATGCGGATCCGTCTCCCCCCGAAAGCGGATAGCGAAACAAGGGGCTTATTTTCGCGTCTATCAACAGAAGGGGATTTGGAGAGGTTATCATTAAATTTCCGGGAAATTATATATATATATATATATATATATATATATATATATATATATATATATATATATATATATATATATATCTTGCTTAAAAAAAAGAAAAAAAGAAAAAAAGAGGCTATCATAATATTTCTGGGATATATAAAAAAAAAAAAAACAATCATTTCAATCCTGATCAAGGAGCTAGCTAGATATATGAAAATAATCGAAAACTAAATAATAGAACACAGAAAAAAGTAATGTGTGACGTCCCAACCGCGTCATCCCCGACGGCGATCGACCAATCACAGCCTCTCATTTTCGAGAAGCTAAAAAAAATAGGTCCGTGACGTCACACTTTCACACGGTTCCAGGTATCCCAAATGTCATCGTTATCGCCAGCTTTTTTGTTGTCGTTGTTGTTGTTGTTGTTGTTGTTGTCGTCGTTTTATTTATACCGTTGCTCACGCACACATACCCACGCACGCACGCACACACACACACACACGCACACACGCACACACGCCCCCCACACACACGCCCCCCCCCACACATACGCCCCCCACACCTGCCACACACATACGCCCCCACACATACGCCCCCCACACATACGCCCCCCCACACATACGCCCCCACACATACGCCCCCCCATACGCCCCCCCACACATACGCCCCCCCCACCCCACACAGGCCCCCCCACCCCCCACCCCACCAAACCCACACATACAGCTCGTTTAACCCGTCCTGTTGAAGGCGGGGGGTGGGGGGGTGGGGGTGGGGAGGGGGGCGACAGACACCGGTATGACCTACGTACAGTACGTTCTCAACCTGTACTTTGAAACCTGCAGTTCCCTTCGCTAATGATACAGTGGGTATGTCGCTCCTCCAAGTCGGGCACGTGAAGGGGAGTGGGGAGTGGGGAGGGGGAGGGGGAGGGGCAGGGTAGGAAAGGGGGGATCCTACATGCTCTACATGTTTTTTTTTTTTCAAGTGGAGGAGGGGGGAGGGAGAGGAGGGAGGGAGGGGAGGGATGGAGGGAGGGGAGGGAGGAGGAGGGAGGAGAGGGAGGAGGAGGAGGAGGAGGAGGAGTAAGTAGGTAGGTAGGTTGGTAGGTAGGAGAGAGAGAGGGAGAGAGAGAGAGAGAGAGAGAGAGAGTGGGAGGGAGGGAGGGAGGGAGGGAGGGAGGGAGGGAGGGAGGGAGGGAGGAGAGAGAGAGAGAGAGAGAGAGAGAGAGAGAGAGAGAGAGAGAGAGAGAGAGAGAGAGAGAGAGAGAGAGAGAGAGAGAGAGAGAGAGAGAGAGAGAGAGTCAGAGTCAGACAGACAGAGAGTGAAAGAAAGAAAGAAAGACAAAGAGAGAGAGCCTAGTAACGGCCCACCGAACACACACACCTAAAAGAGTGAGAAAGAGTTGCGCGAGAGAGAGCGAGCGCGCGCCGCCAGCCCTCCGCCGTGGAAAGTAAAAGTTATAAAACCCATCTGCCAAGGTCTTAGGCAATCATTCCACACACACACACGCGCGCGCGCGCACATATGAACACACACAGACGCGCAGGTACACTTGAGAGACACGTACAGACCTTTTCGTTTACGCACATGCACCTGTACACATGAATATACATTTCCGATTGCACAAACACAAAAAACGCACCTTCACACACTCGTACACACACACACATAAACACAAACACACATAAACACATTCTCTCTCTCTCTCTCTCTCTCTCTCTCTCTCTCTCTCTCTCTCTCTCTCTCTCTCTCTCTCTCTCTCTCTCTCTCTCTCACTCTCTCTCTCTCTCTCTCTCTCTCTCTCTCTCTCTCTCTCTCTCTCTCTCTCTCTCTCACTATCACAGACACACACACACACACACACACACACACACACACACACACACACACACACACACACACACACACACACACACACACACACAACCCAGATGTACACAACACCTTTAAGAACCAAACATCCGAATAAAAAGGGCTTAATATGTAAAAGAACAAAAGCAAACAAACGAAAGAAGAGACGAAAAGAAAACGACAAAGAAAGAGAAAGAGCTAAAGCTAGAAAGAGAGAGAGAGAGAGAGAGAGAGAGAGAGACAGAGAGAGAGAGAGAGACAGAGAGAGAGAGAGAGAGAGAGAGAGAGAGTGAGAGAGAGAGAGAGAAGAAGAGAGAGAGAAGAGAGAGAAGAGAGAGAAGAGAGAGAAGAGAAAGAAGAGAAAGAAGAGAAAGAAGAAAGAAGAGAAAGAAGAGAAAGAAGAGAGAGAAGAGAGAGAGAGAGCTTCAGAGAGCTTGAGAGACAGACAAACAGAGAATGATAGAAAGAAAGAAAGAAAGAAAGAAAGAAAGAAAGAAAGAACGAAACAAAGAAAGAAAGAAAGAGAGACAGAGAACAAAGAATGAACTAGAAAAGAGAAAGAGAACTTAAATATGTTCTCTTTGGTCATGATCATCGGGTTAGCGGGTCAGTGTCAGGGATTGGGGGCTGGTGGGGAGGGGGGAGGGAGGGGGAGGGGAAGGGGGCGTGTCGAAAGGGGAAAGTGAGAGGCGGCGGTGAAGGGCTGGGGGGAGGGGGGGAGGGGGGAGGGGGAGGAGCAATGTGACTCCCTCCTCCCCCCCCTCTCCCTCTCTCTCTAACCACACATTCTACTTTTTTTTTAATAACGACGTCCTAGTTATGTGTGTTCGTTTGTTTGTTTATTCGAATGGCTGTTTGTCTGTCTGTCTGTCTCTTCATCTATCTTGCGTCTTTAGTGTCTTTGTATCTGTTCTTTTACAAGAGAATTCGTAGCGTAAAACCTTTGTCTATCTGTCTATCTGTCTGTCTGTCTGTCTGTCTGTCTGCCTATCTGTCTGTCTGTCTGCCTGCCTGCCCGCCTGCCTGTCAGTCTATCTGTGTCTATCTGCCTGTCTGTCTGTCTATCTGCCTATCTTTCTTCCATTCCCCATACCTATTCTTTCCCTTCTTTTCCACATTTCCCTCCTCCTTCCTCGGTGGGCGTGGAACACATACAAAATCAGTTCGAGGCTGAAATAAGCGGGCGTTGCTGTTTGCACAAAAACAACAAAAACAACAAAAACAATGGTGCATGATGGCGACCGGGAGGAGGGGTGGGGGAGAGGGGGTGGGGGGGGAAGGGAGAGGATGCAGGGTAGGAGGTAGAGGGGTGGGGGGAGGGAGGGGATGATAGTGCAATTACAACAGTTATATTTAGCAACGGCATGTAATCATTCCTTCATACTATAAAAAGGTAATTACAACAGAAGAAGAAAGACGGGAAGGAGAAGAAGAAGAAGGAGAAAACAAGAAGAAGAAGACGAAAAAGAAGAAAACAAGAAGAAGAAGACGAAAAGAAGAAAACAAGAAGAAGAAGAGGATGAAGACGAAAAGAAGACGAAAAACAAGAAGAAAACAAGAAGACGAAGAAAAAGAGAAGAAACAAGACACCGAAAAAGAAAATAGTTATTTCTCTTCCCTTTCATTTTCTGAACGACTCAACGAATTAGCGAAAAATAAAAAAATAAAAAAAACTATAAGAAATAAAATCGTACAAAACACCTTGAAAATAATGATGCAGAAATAAAGAAAGATGACAGAGCAAATATGCAAATGAGACGATGGATGGAAATAATTGTCAGTAAATTATGGCCACAAAATGAGTTTTTATTTTAAAGCAAGAAAAAGGAAGAGAAAGATGGGGAGAGAGAGAAGTATGGAGGGAGGAAGATATAGAAGGAGAGGGAGAGAGGGGGAGAGGGAGAGAGGGAGGGAGAGGGAGAGGGAGAGGGAGGGAGAGGGAGGGAGAGGGAGAGGGAGAGGGAGGGAGGGAGGGAGAGAGAGAGAGAGAGAGAGAGAGAGAGAGAGAGAGAGAGAGAGAGAGAGAGAGAGAGAGAGAGAGAGAGAGAGAGAGAGAGAGAGAGAGAGAGGGAGAGAGAGAGAGAGAGAGAGAGAGAGAGAGAGAGAGGAGGGAGAGAGAGAGAGAGAGAGAGAGAGAGAGAGAGAGAGAGAGAGAGAGAGAGAGAGAGAGAGAGAGAGAGAGAGAGAGAGAGAGAGAGAGAGAGAGAGAGAGAGAGAGAGAGAGGGAGGGAGAGAGAGAGAGAGAGAGACAGAGAGAGAGAAAGAAAGAAAGAAAGAAAAACAGAGAGACAGAGAAAGAAAGAGAAAAAAAAACAGAAAGAGAGACAGACAGAGAGAGAATCCAGACAGAGAAAAGAGAGAGGCCAGCTGAGCCCTTGCAAAGACTGTGGTGACGTCACTCCCATGACCCAGTGGCATTGACCTTGTGCCACTCACCCAGTCCCCGCCCGCCTGACCTACCTGGCACTCTCTCGGCCTATGGCAACACACCCTCTCTCTCTCTCTCCCTCCCTCCTATGGCACCACGACGCCAACGCTACATTCTTATCTCCTCTATTTTCATTCTCTTTCTTGTCGGTTGCTCTCTGCCTCTGATTCGCTTTATCTCGCTCTTCTTCCCGTAAATTCATTTGCCATTATCACCATCGCTTATTATCATTTATCAACGATTATTATGTGGCATCATTATCATCATCACTTGTTATCATTTATCAACAATTATCATCATATTTCATCATTATCTCTTATTATCACATTATCAATCGCTTCAGTCACCTTTTCTTTATTCTATACCGGTTTAACAACTATATCAATACCTTACCATCACCATTACAAACCAACCATATCCCAATAATTTTGTCATCACCACCATCTTTGTCATCATCATCAATCATAATCATCCTCACCATTACCATCACCATCGACGTCATCATCATCGACATCATCACCATTACCATCAACACCATCATCATCATCGTCATCATCATCACCATCATCATTCTCTCCACATTCTAATCTTCTTCTCCTTCTCCTCTCTCCCCCTCCTTCGCGATCTCATTTCTCTTCTTCTCCATCTCCTCACAGCATTTCTCTGTTGCTTTTTTTCCTTGTTTTTTCTTTTTTTTTCTTTTTAACCGCCCGCCTCAGCATAGCCAGGAGAGAGGGTGGAGGACGCTCGGTGAAAGTGGATAAGGTATGCTCCACCAACCGCTGCGGTCACACATGCACACACGCACACACGCACCGACACACGATCAGACACATATGTGCACCTAGACAACCACTCGCTCTCTCACTCTTTCTTTCTTTTTTCTTTTTTTTTCTTCTCATGAGTGTGTGTGTGTGTGTGTGTGTGTGTGTGTGTGTGTGTGTGTGTGTGTGTGTGTGTGTGTGTGTGTGTGTGTGTGTGTGTGTGTGTGTGTGTGTGTGTGTGTGTGTGTGTGTGTGTGTTGTGTGTGTGTGTGTGTTTGTGTGTGTGTGTGTGTGTGTGTGTGTGTGTGTGTGTGTGTGTGTGTGTGTGTGTGTGTGTGTGTGTGTGTGTGTGTGTGTGTGTGTGTGTATGTCGCTGGTCTGTCTGTCTGTCTGTCTGTCTGTCTGTCTGTCTGTCTGTCTGTCTGTCTGTGTCTGTCTATCTGTCTGTCTGTCTCTCCTCCTCTCTCAAAATACGATCACCATACCACAAGAAAAAGCAAAACAAAAACAAAACAAAACCTACATTACCTTCCCCCCCCCCCTCACCCCCCTCCCCCTCCCCCCTCACCCAAAAAAACAACAACATCCAAAATAAAAACAACAGCCAATGACAACAAAAGTCAGGATCCCGAAGGAGCCCCCCGGCCGACGTCCTTTTGTTTCCCGAGGAGGACTCCGCGGGGACAAGACGCTCGCCCTCTCGCTCCTTCGGGATCCTGCGCCCTTTCTTGTCCGCTAATTATTCTTTTTTTTTTCTCTCTCTCTCTTTCTTTCTTTTCCTCTCTCTCTCTCTCTCTCCATAAAGGACTCCTATTCACGGAGGACGCCCCCCCCGAGGAGCCCGGCGCATTCTCGGGACTTCCTTTGTCTCCGTTCGGGAAGTTTTGCTCGCTCGGTCCTCCTCCTCCTCCTTCTTCGGCTCTTTCCTCCTCCTCCTCCTCCTCCTTCTTCTTCTCGTTCCTCCTCCTCCTCCTCCCCTTTCTTCTTCTTCTCGTCCCCGTCCTCCTTCTTCTTCTTCTCGTTCCTCCTCCTCCTCCTCCTTCTTCTTCTTCTCGTCCCCGTTCTCCAACTCCTTCTTCTTCTTCTAGTCTCCGTCCTCCTCCTCCTTCTCGCCCTCGTCTTCGTCTTCATCTTCGTCATCTTCGCCTTCGTCTTCGACCTTGTATTCGTTCCTCATCTTCTCGCAAAGGTGAGGGGAAAGAAAGCACAGAGAGACGAAGAGAGGAAGAGGAAGAGAGAGAGATAGATATGGAAAAGTGATAGAAGAAAAGAGAAGAAAATGAAAAAAAATCTAGGAATATAAAGCCCGAGGTTAAAAACGAATAAGGAAAAGAAAACATACGAGAGAAAGATGATGGAGGAAGGAGGAGAAGGAAGAGAAGGAGGAGGCCCAGAGCCTTTTGTTGGCCGTGTCCCTCACACCCCGAGGGAAATCTGCTGAGCGTCTCATATTTTTATCCAGTTATGTGCATATGCATTTTTCTTCATCACTTTTTCTTCATCGCTGTGTATCTATTCCATCCTTCGTTTTTTTAATCGAATGACAACGTGACCCACTTACTCCTTCATCTGCCGAGTCTGTAATCCCTTGAGACGGACGAAAATTCAAGTGCATTGGTAGGGAGATATATAAGGATGGATATATATATATATATATATATATATATATATATATATATGTATATATATATAATATATATATGTGTGTGTATGTGTGTGTGTGTGTGTGTGTGTGTGTGTGTGTGTGTGTGTGTGTGTGTGTGTGTGTGTGTGTGTGTGAGAGAGAGAGAGAGAGAGAGAGAGAGAGAGAGAGAGAGAGAGAGAGAGAGAGAGAGAGAGAAGAGAGAGAGAGAGTGAGAAGAGAGTGAGAGAGAGAGAGACAGAGAGACAGAGAGAGATACAGAGACAGAGAGACAGAGAGAGATACAGAGACAGAGAGACAGAGAGAGATACAGAGACAGAGACAGAGACAGAGAGACAGAGAGAGATACAGAGACAGAGACAGAGACAGAGACACAGAGAGAGATACAGAGACAGAGACACAGAGAGAGATACAGAGACAGAGAAAGACAGAGACAGAGAAAGACAGAGACATAGACAGACAGAAACAGACAGAGACAACCAAACAAAACAGAGAAACAAACTCAGAGACAAACAGAAACAGACACACAAGACACACAGAAAACCAGAAGAAAAAAAAATACAATAATACGGGAGAAAGGGATGGGTGTCGGTTTCACACGTCCTTTATATGCCATGAAACCTGTTTGACATTCCATAGGCAAACGTCACATAAACATATATACGACGCTCGTAAACAACCCCGCTACGATTTTCCTTTGAGTGAAAAAAAGATTTATATTCTTTTTCTCTCTCTTAGATGCACAAAAATACGAAAACGATCGAAAATGATACGATATATGAAGCTTTTACTTTCGTATTATACAGTTGATACTTTCTTTAAAAATCAAGAAAAGCGAAAATAAATGTCAAGCAAAATAAAAAAAACAATAAAAAAATACCATAGACCCAAACAACAGATATCAAAACAAACAAACAAACAAACAAAAAAATCAATCATAAAAATAATTTCTTCAAAATCAAATTGCAAATCGAATCGCGAGTTTTCACGCCCATAAATTCCTCATTAATATCTAATCTACTTTATATAAAAAAAGACATTCTCACATCTAGTGTTACTGTCACACCTCATTAACGAGATTAGACCTCATTATCCAATTCCTTTTGTGGAGTTACAGTTAGCTTCATTCGACAAATCTGGGTCATTTGTCCGCGAGTGTGTGTGTGTGTGTGTGTGTGTGTGTGTGTGTGTGTGTGTGTGTGTGTGTGTGTGTGTGTGTGTGTGTGTGTGTGTGTGTGTGTGTGTGTGCGTGTGCGTGTGCGTGTGCGTGTGCGTTTCCGTGTACGTTTCCGTGTCCATGTACGTTTACACTTCCCTGTACCCTTACATTCCCATATACACGCATCCGTACGTACATGTACTCATACATATACACATAAAAAAAAAGAAAAGAGTGAATGAGTGACCACCTGACTCACAGCGAGAGTAAGTGAGTAATTTAGAGTGAGTGCGTGCGTGAGTCCCAGGATCCGTCGCTTGGATCACTCCTTCCTCCGGCATCGAATCCCCAGGCCTCGGCACGGCGAAGGAGGACGAAACACAAGCAACGGCAATAACCAAGGAGAAGGAGAAGGAGGAAGAGAAGATGATGATGATGGTGATGAAAAAGGAAGAAGAAAGAAGAAGATGATGATAATGATGAAAAAGAGAAGAAAGATGATGATGATGATGATGAAAAAAGAAGTATGAAGAAAAAGATGTGATGATGATGATGAAAAAAAGAAGAAAGATGATGATGGTGAAAGAAGACGAAGAAGAAAAGAAAAACAACAACAACAACAAAGGGAAGAAGGAGAATAGGAAGAACCAGAAGAAGAGTAGGAAGAAAAAAAAGAGCAAACAGACGGAGACGAAGTAATAGCAGAATAAAAAAATACGAAAAAATTGCCGATAAAAAGGACGAAGCATCGAAAACAACGAAGAGAGAAGCAAGGCGAGGAAGAGAACGAGACACGGCACACCCGAGCGGGAAACGACAAACAAAATAATTAAAAGCCACCCATAATTACTCCTCTCCCCCCCTCCCCTTCCCCCCACACCCCCACCATCACCCCACCCCCACCCACGCCCCCACCCACGCTCGCGATTTCCGCAAAAGTCAGGCCCCTCGTTTTCTTCCGCCGAATCGCAATAGGCCTACAACCCCCCCACCCCACCCCCTCACCCCCCAACAACCCTCGCCGTTAACTGAGCCGCTCTGGTAACTGCGGAAAGGGGTGGAGGGAGGGGGGAGGGGGGAGGGGGAAGGGGGAAGGGAGGAAGAAGGGGAATGAGGGGCGGGGGAAGGGGAGGGGAGCGAGAAGGGGTATGGAAAGGGTGCTTTCACTTTCGCCTATCGTTCCACATGTACTCCTCCTCTCGCTCTCGCACTCTCGCTCTCTCGTTCTCTCGCACCCTTCGTTCTCTCTCTCTCTCTCTCTCTCTCTCTCTCTCTCTCTCTCTCTCTCTCTCTCTCTCTCTCTCTCTCTCTCTCTCTCTCTCTCTCTCTCTCTCTCTCCCTCACCCTCTTTCTCCCTCTCCTTCACCTTCCATCTACACATTTTCGTTCCCCTCCTCCTTCTCCCACTCTCACTCCCCCTCTCCTTCCATCTACACATTTCGTCCCCCTCTCCCTCCCCCTCTCTCTCCTCTCCTTTTGCATCCCTCTCTCCCCCTCCCCGTTTCCACCTCGTCATGCCTGCAACATACTTCCCCTTGTTGCCCCACCGCCTCCCCGCAAGGCCGGCCGGATCTAGTTCGAGTGCTACGGACACCCTCATCATAAGGGCGCCGCCATCATCGTCTTCGTCAGCACCTTCATCGTCGCAACACTTAATTCTCCTCCATTCCCCCACCCCTTCCCCTTCTTCCCCTTCTTCTCCCTCCCCTCCTCTTCCCCCCATCCTGCCACCATTACCTCCTCATCTCCCCACCCCCTTTCCTTCTTCTTCTCCCTCCCTCCCCACCTCTTCTTCCCCTGCTTCTCCCTCCCTCCACTCCTCTTACACACTTCCTCCCCTTCTTCTCCCTCCCTCCCTTTCCCTCCTCTCCCCTTTTTCCCTTCTTCCCCTCCCTACGACCCCGCCAATCCACCAATCCACAGCGTATGAGATCCAGTCAAACCACCTCCTCCCCATCCTACCCTCCCCCCCCCTCCGCACCACCTGCCCACCACCGCCCCCGTCCCCCTCCCTATATAGGCCAAGTTCAGAATGTATGGGACGGCTGGAGTCTCCCTCCCCCTCCCACCCCCTCTCCCTTTCCCCGGCCCTCCTCCGCCCCCTGGGGTCCCCCTCCCCTCACCTCCCCCTTCCTCTCTCCAATCCCTCCCCCTTCCCTCCCCTTCCCCTCCCTATCTACTCTCTCCTCCCCCAAAACCCCCCACCCCCTCACCCACTCTCTCTCTCCACCCCACCCCTATCCCCCCAAAAACCCTACCCACCCTTCCCCCTCCTATCCTCTCATCTCTCTCTCCTCTCCCAAAAACCCCACCCCCTCCCACACTCTCTCTCTCCACCCCCTAACCCCCCAACCCCACCCCTAACCCCCCTCCAAACCCCCAGAGTAGCTGCAAGCCGCCTCCGTTTCGCATTCACCCGCCGCCCACCATTAGGTACACCATGACACACTTTTGGGCCGCGGCAGGAAGGAGTGCGCAGTGGCCGACGGTAAACGGCGGTAGGGGGGAGGTAGGTAGGGGGAGGGGAGTAGGGAGGTAGGGGATAGAGATCAGTAGGGAGGTGGGTAGGAGACGGTAGGGGGAGGTAGGAAATTAGAGGGCGGCAAGGGAGCAGGATGGGCTTCCTATCCCGTTGTGTAAATATGCGTGTATGTATGTCTCGCTCTTTCTCTGTCTATCCGTCTCTGTCTTTGTCTCTGCCTCTCTCTATTATATATATACATATATATATATATATATATATATATATATATATATATATATATATATATATATATATATATATATATATATACATATATATATACATATATACATATATATTTATATATATATATATATATATACATATATATATATACATATATATACATATATATATATATATATATATATATATATATATATATATATATATACATACACACACACACACACACACACACATACACACACACACACACATATATATATATATATATATATATATATACATATATATATATGTGTGTGTGTGTGTGTGTGTGTGTGTGTGTGTGTGTGTGTGTGTGTGTGTGTGTGTGTGTGTGTGTGTGCGTGTATGTGTGAGATTGCGTGTCTGTGAGTGCGTGTATGTGTGCCTGTGATTGTGTATATGCGTGTCTGTGAGTGAGAGCGTATGAGTGTACGAGTATATGACTGAGTGCATATATACATACATGCTTACGCACACAAATTTAAAGTACAAATCAACTTAACCCCCCCCCCCCCCGCCCAACAACTACAAAACCCCATCCGCACAATATCCAGAAGGAGACCATTTACTCAGAGACCACCTATCCGCCCCCCCCCATTAATACCTGTCCTATCCCCCCACCCCCCTCAACCTCACCCTCACCCCCCTCCCTACACTTCCTGCACCGTTACTTTCAACCTACATCTCCAAAAGGTCACATGCATTTCCCCCCACCCCCACCCCCATTGCCTGTGCTACCATGTACGTCGTCGCGGACACCCGAACACCCCACTACCTGTTCCGTGGTGTCATGTATCGAACGCTTGCTAACTCCCTCCCCCTCCCCCTCCCCTACCCTCTCTCCCCTACCTCTCCCTACCCCCCGCCCCCTCCTAGCCCACCCCATCCCCTGTGCCATCGCGTCCGCCAGAAGACACAATAAGCTCCCCCACTACCTGTTCCGAGAGAAAAGGCGCAGCGAGGCAAAGTCACTCTCACTTTTCTGGATATTCCTTTTTTTCTCTCTCTTCTCTCTTCTCTTTTTTTTACGTTTTTTGTCGTTTGTTATTTTTCCTTTCTTTTCTTTTCTCTTTTTTTATATTTCGTGTTACTATCTACGTTTCTCTATGCTTGTGCCAGGACGGAGAGGGAGAGGGAGAGAGGGAGAGAGAGAGAGAGAGAGAGAGAGAGAGAGAGAGAGAGAGAGAGAGAGAGAGAGAGAGAGAGAGAGAGAGAGAGAGAGAGAGAGAGAGAGAGAGAGAGAGAGACAGACAGAAAGACAGAGATAGAGAAGAGAGAAAGAGAGAGAGAGAGAGAGAGAGAGAGAGAGAGAGAGAGAGAGAGAGAGAGAGAGAGAGAGAGAGAGAGAGAGAGAGAGAGAGAAGAGAGACAGACAGAGAGACAGAGATAGAGAAAAGAGAGAGAAGAGAGAGAGAGAGAGAGAGAGAGAGAGAGAGAGAGAGAGAGAGAGGAGAGAGAGAGAGAGAGAGAGAGAGAGAGAGAGAGAGAGAGAGACAGACAGAAAGACAGAGATAGAGAAAAGAGAGAAAGAGAGAGAGAGAGAGAGAGAGAGAGAGAGAGAGAGAGAGAGAGAGAGAGAGAGAGAGAGAGAGAGAGAGAGAGAGAGAGAGATACAGTAAAGAGAGAAAGAGCGAGAGAGACAGACAGACAGACAGACAGAGAGAGAGAGAGAGAGAGGCAGAGACAGAGAGAGAGAAAGAAAGAAAGGAAGAGAGAGAGAGAGAGAGAGAGAGAGAGAGAGAGAGAGAGACAGAGACAGAGACAGAGAGAAGAGAATGAGAGAGACGCAAAGAGAAGGCAAAATATGAAAATAGGGAGTGTCAATGCGAGCCTAGGTTAATCTCCCTCTTTGACCTCCTGACCTCGCAGCTGGGTCATCCTGGGTCTTAGAACTTGTTTAAAAGCCTGTATGAAGCCCCACCCCCACCCCCTTATCACCCCTTGACCCCATCCCCCCTTTTCCTCTCTACTTTTCCCCCTCCTTCCTTACCCTCTCAACCCTACCTTAATCCCCATAAACACTTACTATCCCCATTTCTCCTTCCCCCCTTCCGTAAACCCCCTACTTCCTCCCCATCCCCCCTTATTACCCCTTCTTCCTTCCCTACCAACCGCCACACTCCCCATCAATCCCTCTCTCCTTACTCCCTCTCTCTCTAACTCCCTACTCCCTCCCCATCCCCCCTACTACCTCCTCTCCCCCCCTACCAACCCCCAACCCCCCCCCCCATCAATCCTCTCTCTTCTTACTTCCTACTCTCACTCCCTCATCTTTACTCCTCCCTCACTATTCCGCCTCTTCTCTCCCCTGCCCTCCCTCCCTCACCCCTTCCTAAACCTCTCCCACTCCCCTCCTGACCAAACCTCCAACAACGCCCCCCCCTCTTCCCCTCTCCCCCTCCTGCTCCATCGCTCCTTAACCGGCCAGCGTTCCCCCACCCCTGCATTAAACCTCCTTAACCCCCCCCCCCCCCTTCTACCACTCTCCCTCTCCCTCACCTCTCTTCCCCACACCTTCTACCCCTCTCCCCCCTCCTCTCAATTCCTCCTTAACCCCCCCTTTCTACCCCCTCTCCCACTCCCCCCCTCACTCCTCCCTACTCCCCCTTTCTACCCCTCTCCCACTCCCCTCACCTCCCTAACCCCCCCCCCCTTCTACCCCTCTCCCACTCCTCTCTCACCTCCTTAACCCCCCTTTTCTACCCCTCTCCCACTCCCCTCACCCTCCTTAACCCAGCCCCCCTTTCTACCCCCTCTCCCACTCCCCTCACCTCCTTAACCCCCCTTTCTACCCCTCTCCCACTCCCCTCACCTCCCTACACCCCTTCTGCCCCTCTCCCACTCCCCTCACCTCCTTAACCCACCCCTTTCTACCCCTTTCCCACTCCCCTCACCTCCTTAACCCCCCCTTTCTACCCCTCTCCCACTCCCCTCACCTCCTTAACACCCCCCCTTTCTACCCCTCTCCCACTCCTCTCCACCAAACCTCCTCCTTTAACGCCTCCCTCCCCTCTCCCACTTCCCCCCTCCTCCTACTCCCCTCACCTCCTTAAACACCCCTCTCCCACTCCCCTCACCCCTACCCCACCCCCCACCCCCGCCCACCAAAGGAGCGACGAAGGAATTCCTTGTACATCCGAGCGATATACAAGGAATTATGTGTGTGTGTGTGTGTGTGTGTGTGTGTGTGTGTGTGTGTGTGTGTGTGTGTGTGTGTGTGTGTGTGTGTGTGTGTGTGAGGCGCAGGGATCACATTTGCATCTTTATCAACGCACACGCCTGATGATGTGGATTTATGACCCGCTCTCTGCCTTCTGGGATGTACACACGCACGCACACGGACACGCGGTCGCACGTACACGGAGGTGCACATGCGATCGGATTTGCGCATTCGGGCTAAGATATGTACATGTGCAGATATGTCAAGCACACATGCACACAGTCATGGGAAACAATCACGAAATGCATCCTGGAAGAAAACATACATGCACAATCACACGCACACAGATACCCATACGCACATCCGTAATCAAACATACAAGAACAATTGTAAATACAATCATACATACATACATACACACAATTCAATTAAGAATACATATAATGTAAATAAACATACACACAATATACATAAGCATACATTACGTCAACACCCACACCCACACACACACACACACACACAGCTCCCCCCCCACACACACAGCCCCCTCCCCACCCACAGCCCCCTCCCCCCCCACACCCACAGCCCCCTTCCACACCCACAGCCCCCTCCTCCCTCTCCCACACCCCCCACCCCACCCCACCCCACACACACAGCCACCCACCCACCCACCCCCCACACACAACCCCCCCACCCCCCACCCTACCCCCCCACACACACACGCCCAGAGACACGCCTGACATTTAAATCGGAGAACAGAACCCACATTAAATCTGCCTTTTACTGCCCGCCACTGTAATCTGGCGACGGAACTCCTTAAACGGGAATGGCGGAGTCGGGGAGGCCGGGCTGCAACCTCCTTTTAATCTTCTTTTTCTTCTTGTCTTCTCTTCTCTTTTTTTCTTTCGCTCTTTCGGTCTTTCGGTGTCTGTTTCTGGTTCTGGTTCTGGTTCTGGTTCTGGTTCTGGTTCTGGTTCTGTCTGTCTCTATCTCTATATCCATCTCTCTCTCTCTCTATCTACTTCCATCTCTTTCTCGTTCTATCTTTCTCAAAGTCTCTCTCTCCCCCTCTCTATCTCTCTCCCTCTCTCCCTCTCTCTCTCTCTCTCTCCCTCCCTCCCCCTCTCCCTCTCCCCCTCTCCCTCCCTCTCTCTCCTCTCTCTCTCCCCCGTCCCTCCCCTCTCCCTCTCCTTCTCCCCTCCCTCTCCCTCCTCCCCTCTCCCCCTCCCTCTCTCTCCTCCCTCCTTGTCTCGTCTATCGAAATGATTGCTTATTCCGATTTCCTCTCGCCTTTGTTCTAGTTTCTTTTGATCTCCTTATTCGTGTCTTTGATTCCTCATTCTTTTATTTATACATCTATTTTTTTTCTTATTATTATTATTATTATTTCTTCTTATGGTATTTCTCGATTTATTTCTTCTTCTTCTTCTTCTTCTTCTTTATTCCTCTGTTATTTCTCATTCGTTCTTTTCGTTTTGTGTTAATATTTCTTACTATAATTCTTCATTTGATTTATCTATTCAATCTTCAATGTGCTTACCCTCCTTTATCTAAATTTTCATTTCATTTACCTATTCCACTTTCGCTCTTCGATCTACACTTCTCTCTCTTCTTCACGTCTCTCTGCTTCCTCTTCCGACGAAGATCCGCAAACTTTCCCCCAATTATAAAAAAAGCGATAGGCTTATTATTTTCCTCTATTCCCTTCCTCCCCCTTCGCCTCCTGTAACCCCTCCCCCCCACACCGCCGCCGCATCCTCGTCCTCCCTTCCTACATTTCCTCATTTCCTCTTCCTCCTCATCCTCCTCATCATCATCATCATCATTATCATTATTATCACCATCACCATCACCATCACCATAATCATCATCATCATCTTCTTCTTCTTCTCCTCCTCATTCTCCTGAGTGAAAAATGAGAAGTGCGCAGGTGTGAGAAGGAGTGAGACGGAGTGAGTGAAAAGTGAGAATTGCGGAGAAGTGAAAAGGAGTGAGAAAGAGTGAGAAGTGAGGAGGAATGAGGAGTGAGTGAAGAGTGAGGAGTGAGGAGGAGGAGTGAGGAGGAGGAGTGAGTGAAGAGTGAAAAGTGAGAAGTGAAAAGGAGTG
>NC_091585.1:22222457-22232457 GCF_042767895.1 Penaeus vannamei
AAGGGAAGAGAGGAAGGGAGGAAAGGAGAGAGAGGGGAAGGGAGGGTGGGGGAGAGAAAGAGAGACAGAGCGTGAGACAGACAGACAGAGAAGCCCATTAATGCAACACAACCGCCAATTGCAAACACCACAAACCCAGAAATCCCACAATTCAACACCAAGCCCTGCACTCTCTCCCCTCCATCCCCCTACCACCACCCACCACCCCCTTCCCTCATCTCCCCTCCCATCCCCCTTCCTCCCCTCACCACCCACCCCTCTATCCCCTCCTCACCACCCATCCCTCCATCCCCCCTCCCCCCCTTCACCCCCTACATCCCCCATCCCCTCTTCCACCCCCCCTTCCACCCTCACCGCCCATCCCGCCCACCGCTTCATCTATCTAAAGGCCAGGAATGGCGCCCAATACCCCGCTACTAATCGGGCGTCTGCCTATTCCCAGAAGCCAATCGATAATATGGCGCTCCGGATGAGGATGGAGGAGGAGGAGGAGGAGGAGGAGGAGGAGGAGGTGGAAGAGGAGGAGGAGGAGGAGGAGGAGGAGGAGGAGGAGGAGGAGGAGGAGGTGGAGGAGGAGGTGAGGGAAGAAGGGGGGGAGGAGGAGGAGGAGGTAAGAAAAGGGGAGCAGGAGGGAGTAGGAGGGAGGAGGATGGAAGAGGAGGAGGAGGAGGGGGAAGTGGAGGAGGAGTATGGAGCAGGAGGAGGAGGAGGAGGAAGAGAGAGGAGGAGGTAAGAAAAGGGGAGCAGGAGGAGGAGGAGGAAAGGGAATAGGAGGATGAAGGAGGAGGGGGGAGGAGGGAGGAGAAGCAGGAGGAGAAAGAGGAAGAGGAGGAGGAGGAGAGGAGGAGGACGAATACAGGACAAGGAGAAGGAGAAACAGAGGAGAAAAAAGGAGGACGTTGAAGAGAAAGAGAAGAGAATGAGGGAGATATTGAAAAAAAGAAAAATAAGAAAAAAGAAACGAGAAATATCCAGCCATACTCAACAACAGCGATCGTGATGAATAATAAATACACCTAATGTCCATTAACACTATAAAAAAAAATAGGCCTATGCTACAAAAACAAAAAAAACCAACGATGTGGACATTCAATTAATCACTATTTAATTAATTAATTATGATAATGGTGATGGCTATAGTGACGAAAACAGAATTACTATAATATCTACTCCCAAAGTGCCAATGATGATGATAATGGACATGGCATCAAAAACAACAACGACAATAAATCACATTAATGTACCTTCATCATCATGAAAAATGAATTATAACCACAACAATAACAACCACAACAACAACAACAACAACAAACACAAACAATTAATAACCAAACTACAAAAAAAAGTGAAGGAGGGAAAACGGAGACAGAGAGAGAGAGAGAGAGAGAGAGAGAGAGAGAGAGAGAGAGAGAGAGAGAGAGAGAGAGAGAGAGAGAGAGAGAGAGAGAGAGAGAGAGAGAAAGAGAGACAGACAAAAAATATAATAAAAAAGACAGAGAGACAGAAAGAAAAAAAAAAAGAGAAAGAGACAGAAAAGATGGAGGAGGAGGGAGGAATGAGGGAGGGGTGGGGGGAGGGGGGAGGGTGGGGAAGGGGGAGGGTGGGGGAGGGGGAGGGAGGGAGAAGCAAGATGTCTGCAACATTCCATGACGTCATTAATCACAACGGTCCTCGCGTGTGGCGTGCAGATAAGACGCCGAGGGAACGTGCCAGACGCCAGCGGGGGGGGGGGGTTGAAGGGAAGAAGGGGGAGGAAGGGGAGAGGAGGGGATAGGGTGAAGGGAAGAAGGGGAGAAAGGGGAGGGATAGGGTGAAGGGAAGAAGGGGAGAAAGGGGAGGGGATGGGGTGAAGGGGGAGGGGGAGAGGAGGGGATTGGGGAAGGGAGAAAGGGGGAGGGGATAGGGGGAAGGGGGGAAGGGAGGAAGAGGGGAGGGAAGGAGGGAGAGTAGGGGATAGAGTGAAGGGAGGAAGGGGGGAGGGAAGGGAGGGAGAGGAGGGAAAAGGGTAGAAGGCAGGAAGGGAGGAAGGGAGAGGAGGGGAGAGGGAGAGGAAGGGATAAGGGTGAAGGGAGGAAGGGGGAGGAGAGGAGGGGATAGGGTGAAGGGGAGGAAGGGGGGAGGGGATAGGGTGAAGGAAGGAAGGAGGGAGGGGAGGGGAGAGGAGGGGATAGGGTGAAGGGGGGAGGGCAGAGGAGGGGATAGGGTGAAGGGAGGAAGGAGGAGGGGAAATGGGATAGGGTGAAGGAAGAAGGGGAGAGGGAAGGGGGGAAAGGGGAGGGGATAGGGTGAAGGGGAAGAAGGGGGAGGAGAGGGAGAAAGGGGGAGGATAGGGGTGAAGGGAGTAAGGAGGAGGGGAGTGGATAGGGTGAAGGGAAGAAGGGAGAGGGGAGAAAGGGGGAGGGGATAAATTGAAGGGAGGAAGGGGAGAGGGAGAGGGAGGGAATAAGGTGAAGGGAGGAAGGGGAGAGAGGAGGGAAAAGGGTGAAGGGAGGAGGGGAAATGGGATAGGGTGAAGGGAAGAAGGGGAGAGCAGGGAATAGGGTGAAGGGGGGAAGGGAGGAAGCGGAGAAGGGAGAAGGGAGAAAGGAGGGGGAGAGAAAAAACAAAAAACAAAAACAAGCAAACAAAACCCTCCAAACCTCCTCAATCCCCCCCCACCCACCCACCCATTCATAAAACGACATCCGGCAACCCTTCCCTCCGCCACATCACCCCCCATCCACCCTCCCCCGACACCCTCACCTTCTTCCCTCTCCCTCCCACCCCCCACCCCCTGCTACTCCATGATCCGCCATTGCACATCTTGCTCAAACCAGCATTCCAAAAAGCTGAATAGAGCCGAGTTGCAAGGGGCTTGAGTGGCCAGGTTGCAAAGGGGGTTTAATGCTAATTACGGGAACCGAAAAGCGGGTTTGACGGTCGGAAGTGAATGAGGGAGGAAGCGAGAGAGCAAAGGAGGAAGAGTGGGAGAGAGAGGGGGAAGGAGGGAGAGAGGGAGGAAGGAAGGAAGGGAGGGAGGGAGGGAAGGAGGAAGGAAGGGAGAGATGGAGAGTGGGAGGGAGGGAGAGAAGGAGAGAGGTGGGAGGGAGGGAGAGAGAAGAGAGGTGGGAGGGGGAGAGGGAAGGAGGGAGGAAGAAAGGGAGGGAGGGGGAAGGAGAAGGGAGGGGGAAGGGAGGGAAGGGGGGAGGGAGGGAGGGAGGGAGGGAGGGAGGGAGGGAGGGAGGAGGGAGGGAGGGAGGGAGGGAGAGAGAGAGAGAGAGAGAGAGAGAGAGAGAGAGAGAGAGAGAGAGAGAGAGAGAGAGAGAGAGAGAGAGAGAGAGAGAGCAGCCACCATCATCCGATACTACACCTACCAAGACGGAAAAAACTCTTAATCTCGTACCCGTCTTGCACTATCAGCTCCCTCCTCCACCCTCCCTCTCCCCCTCTCCCTCTCTCTCTCTCTCTCTCTCTCCATCCCACACACCCACATACCCAACCCTTCCACATTTCCTCCCTTCCTCCCATCCTCTCTCTCCCCTTCCCCCACCTTCCCTCCCTTCCTCTCTCTCCCCTTCCCCCACCTTCCCACCCTCCCTCCCTTCCCCTATCTCCCCTTTCCCTCCCTCTCTCTCTCTCTCTCTCTATCCTCGCTCCCTCCCTCTCTCTCCCCTTACCCTCCCTCCCTCCCTCCCTCTCTCTCCCCTTTCCCCCCACCTTCCCTCCCTCCATTCCTCTCTCCCGTTTCCCCCCACCCTCCCTCCCTTCCTCCCACCTACCCTCCCTCCCTCCGTCGCCGCCCATTATAGCCCGCCTCATAAAACGGCTCCCGTGAATGAGTATTTGTGTGCATCTCATCCAAGTGTCGTGCGGGTCCGGGCGGGGTTCGTCTGCAGCATCTATCCTCCCTCCCTCCCTGCGACGCCTCCTCCCTTCTCTCCCTCTCTCTTCGGGATTATCGTACATCTGTCTCTCTTTCTCTTTCCCTTTCTCCATTTTTTTTGGTTTGTTTTGTTTTGTTTTTTGCTCTCTCTGTATACTCTTGTGCCTTTTCTCGTTATCTCTTTCTCCTTTTTTTAGTTTTTTGTTCTCTTCGTATACTCTCTTGCGCCTTTTCTCTCTTTCTCCTTTTCTCTCCCTCTCCCATTCTCTCTCTCTCTCTCCTTCCCTAACCCTTTCCCCTCTCACCCCTCTCCCTCCTACCCTCCCTCCCTCTCCCCCTCTCTCCCTCACACACACACACACAAGCGAGCGCCGCGCCGCTTTCCCTTATCTCTCTCCGTCTTATCCCTTATCTCCCATCGCGTCCCGTCACGAAGCTTCGGGAGGCGACGTCCTGGGTTATAAAAAATAATTACTCCTTCATCTTTATGTCTCCGAGAAAAAAAAAGTCAAACCATTTTTCGAAGGGCGTTAGTACTATTCCATGAATATATTTTTCTTCGTGCTGATGACGCTCGTCGGTAAACGGATAAACTGCATATAATTGCAAATACAAAAATAAGTTCCTTGTCATAATATATGCATAAGTACAGCCTGACAAAAAAAAAAAAATATATATATATACATATATATATATATATATATATATATATATATATATATATATATATATACATATATATCAAACAATGGAAAAAAAACCTTCCTATTTAAATACCCCATCCCTACCTCCCTCCCCCCTCCCCCCTCCCCCTCTTCCTACCCCCCAACCATCAACCCCCCGGCCGACACGTGCTCCCCCGGGGGTTGTTCGACAGTGAAAGAACTGCTTCCGGTCACGTGATGCTGGGAAGAGGCATTCGTGGATATTTTCTTTTATTTTCCTTCGGCGAATCTCATTTACAGAAGTGTGTCTATTTATGTACGTGTACGTGCGTGTGTTTGTGTAATGTGTTTCTGTACTGCGGGTGTGTGTGTGTGTGTGTGTGTGTGTGTGTGTGTGTGTGTGTGTGTGTGTGTGTGTGTGTGTGTGTGTGTGTGTGTGTGTGTGTTTGTGTGTGTGTGTGTGTGTGTGTGTGTGTGTGTGTGTGTGTGTGTGCTGGTGCGTGCGTGTGCATGTGCGTGTGCGTGTACGTGTGCGTCTCTGTAAACATCTATGAGTATCTATCAGTACTAGAACGTGTCTGTCAATCTGGAAGTGCATAAATATCCAGGAGTGCACGTACGTATCTAGAAATATCTGTACAGGTGAGTGTGAGTGTGCGTGTGCGTGTGTACGTACGTCCCCTACTTCCCCACCCCCACCCTACAAAAAAAAGGCCAAACAATGCCAATGATCCCCCACAAAAAGGACATCAAAAGACACCATTAATACGCGACCTGAGACAAAGCGAAGAGACACAACGAACACACACACAGAGCCGAGACCTAACAATGCCCCCTCCCCTCCTCCCCCCTCCCATCCCCATACCTCCCTCGCTCTTCCCCGTTCCGCCTCTCCTCCCCTTTTGGCTTCTCTCTTCTCTATTTTCCCCCCTTCTTTTCCTTCCTGCCCCTTTCTGTTTTTCTTCTTCTTCTGACGCCTGTGTCCTCTTTTATTCTCCTTTTTTTTACTCATTTCCCCTCTTCCTATCTTTTCCCTTCTCTCTTAACTCCCCTTTCCTCTCTTCTCCCATCATTTGCATCCTTCTTTCCTTCCCCTTCTCTTCCCTCCATCTTATCCTTATTCCCCTCTCCTCTTAACTCTCTCTTCTCCCTTCTCCATTCCCTTCATTTCTTTATCTCCTTTCTCCCCTTCCCATCACTTCCCGTCCCCTCACCTCCCCCATTCTTCTCCTTCTCCCTTTTCCCTCTACTTTCTTCCCCTGCCTTCACGTTCTCACCTCTTCCCTATCCCTCCCTATCCCTCACCTCGCCAATTCTTTCCCTTTTCACTTCCCCCTTCCCCTTTTATCCCTCACCTTCCTCATTATTTCCCTCTTTCTCCTCTCACTCCTCCCTACCAATTACCTCCCCATTTTCCCTTCCCTATCCCTCCCCCTATCCTCGCCCCCCCTCCTTCGTCCTTCACCTCTCCTCACTTCCCCTCACTCTTTCCCTTCCTCTCCTTCCTTCCTCCTCACCTCACCCACTCTCCTCCCTCACCTCCCCTTCCCTCACTCTTTCCTTCCTCTCCTTCCTTCCTCCTCCCTCACCCACTCTCCTCATCTCCCCCAGTCTCTTTCCCTCCTTATCCCTCCCCCTTTCCCCTCCCTCCCTCCCCCCCATCTCTTCCGACCGAACAGCAACAGCGCCTTCAATAACAAGAAGCATCAGCGGTAAATAACGACAATAAATCTGTCCTCCGATCCCCCTCTCCCTCTCTCTCTCTCTCTCTCTCTCTCTCTCTCTCTCTCTCTCTCTCTCTCTCTCTCTCTCTCTCTCTCTCTCTCTCTCTTCTCTCTCTCCTCTTCTTTTTTCTTCATTTTTTTCTTCTTTTGCTTCCTCTTACCATCTTTCCTTCTTTCTTCTTCTTCCTCCTCCACCTCTTTTTCCTCCCCTTCCAACTCTTCCTCCTCCACCTCTTCTTCCACCTCCACCTCCACCTCTTTTTCCTCCTCCTCCTAACCCCCTTCCCACCTCCACCTCCCCTTCCACCTCTTCTTTCTCCTCCTACGCCGCGATGGGGACATAAACGTGCGGGCTTAACTACCGTAAAGGCGAGGCTGGAACGCCCGTATAATGGCGGTCTGGCCTTTACGCGCTGCGCCGGCCGAGTCGCTAACGGCCTCCTCGGGTGTCCTCGCAGGTGCACTCCGGGAAGACGTCGGGATGGCCGCCGACGACCCCGCCGAGAGCGAAGGGAGTGGGCGGGGGGGGGGGGGATAGAGAGGGAGGGAGGGAGGGAGGAGGGAGAGAGGGAGAGGAGGGAGAGGAAGAAGGAAGAGGAAGAGAGAAAGAGAGAGGGAGGGAGAGGGAGGGAGGGATAATGGAGGGAGGGAGAGAGAGAGAGAGAGAGAGAGAGAGAGAGAGAGAGAGAGAGAGAGAGAGAGAGAGAGAGAGAAGAGAGAGAGAGAGAGAGAGAGAGGAGGGGGGGGATGGAGGGGCGGAGGGCGGGGGAGTGGGGGTGGGGGAATGCCGTGATCGGGGTGCGTCTGGATGTGGCATACCTGCTCGCGATTTTGGCCCACATACCCCTTCCCCCTCTCCCTCTCCCTCTCCCTCTCCCCATCTCTCCTCTCTCCCTCTCCCCATCTCTCCTCTCTCCCTCTCCCACATCCCCCTCTCTCCCACATCCCCCTTCCCCATCTCCCCTCTCTCCCCATCTCCCCTCTCTTCCCCTCTGTCAGCCAGCATTCACCACCCGAGAGAGACGAGGCGCTGGGGAATAATAACCGTAATTTTCTAAACACTCGGAAAGCGGAGAGGGCGAAGATAGGGAATAGAGGGGGGAAGGGGGGAGGAAGAGAGGGGAAAGAGGAGAGATCACGGGTGAGGATAAGGGAGAGTAGTAGGTGAGGATAAGGGAGGGTAACGGGCATGGATAAGGGAGAGTAAGGAGTGAGGATAAAGGGGGAGAGGCAAAGGGTTGTGGAGGGAAGGCATGAGGATAAGGGAGGGTAAAGGGTGAGGATAATAAGGTAAAGGAGTGAGAATATGGCCAGGCAAAGGGGTAGCAGGTGAGAGCAAAATGCATAAATGGTGAAGATAAGTGAAAATAAAGGAGCATCACTTTTCCCCTTCCCCTCCTCCCTCACTCTCCCCTCTCCTCTCTTCCCCCTCTCTTTCTTCCCCATCCTCCCTCTTCCCTTCCCCCTCTCTCAATCGCTTTCCCCTTCCCCTCCCCCCATTACTATTCCCATCTCATTCCCTCCCCATCACTCCTCCCCCTCTCCCCTTACCCCTTCTCCCTCTCCTCCCTCTCCTCCTTCCCCCTCCCTACATCACTTACACCCCTCCCCCTTCCTTCACCCCCCCGTGCTGAAAGACTAACCGGGCATAAAAAAAGCTCCGGTTAAAACGACGCAACGGATGCCGAAACTGCCTCATTAACACCGGCGCAACAGCCATCAGCCGGCCAGCACAGGGAGAAAGAAAGGCAATACATGCTTTTTATTTCTCTCTCTCCTCTCTCTCTCTTGTTCTTTCTTTTTCTCTGTCTCTCTCTCTCTCTCTTTGTTCTTTCTTTTTTTCTATCTGTCTCTCTCTTGTTTTTTTGTCTCTTTCTCTTTCTCTCTCTTGTTCTTCTTCTTTCTCTCTCTGACTCTGTCTCTATCTCTGTCTCTGTCTCTCTCTCCCTCTCCCTCCCTCACATTCCCGTTATAACTCCCTCCCTCCCCAACCCCCTACCCCCTACCCCCAACAAACCCACAAACCTTCCTCCCTACCTCCCACCTCTACCCTTCCTCCCTACCCTTACCCCCTACCCTTCCAACCCCCCCCCCCGCAATCCCCAAACCCGCGAATTCGTGCCTCATAATTGCACCCCAATGTCCGCGGCGGCTGCGAATCAAGACGGCAACAGAGTACGTTAACGAGGCCGATGCACGTTCGAATTACGACACGCCACTCCCCCCCCCCACCCCCATTGTCACGTGATCGCTATTAAACACTTCCGGCTGTCGGTTAATCGTGAAGAGGAAGAAGAAGAGGAGGAGAAGGAGGGGAGGAGAGAAGAGGGGAGGAGGAGGAGAGGGGAGGAGAGGGGAGGAGGAGGAGGAGGAGGAGGAGGAGGAGGAGGAGGAGGAAGAAGAAGAAGAAGAAGAAGAAGAAGAAGAAGAAGAAGAAGAAGAAGAAGGAGGAGGAGGAGAAGAAGAAGAAGAAGAAGAAGAAGAAGAAGGAGGAGGAGGAGAAGAAGAAGAAGAAGAAGAAGAAGAAGAGGAAGAAGAAGAAGAAGAAGGAGGACCAGGAGGAAAAAGAGGAAGAGGAAGAGCAGGAATCAGATGAAAAGGAAGAAGAAGACGAGGAGGAAGAGGAGAAGAAGAAGAACAGGAAGTGCGTGCGCGTGTGCGTGCGTATGCGTGTTACAGTCTACAAAACAACAGAAAATCCCATGACCAGAGGCCCTAGTATCGTGCATGTTATAATTCCTTCCTCTTTAATCATGTGGTCATTTTGTCAATCAAGTCTTCTATTATGTCAGTTATTCGCCTTGTCCCGCCTTCTCTTCCTCTTCCTTGTCCTCCTTTACCTTACCTTGCTCTCCCCTCCCCTGATCTACCATACCATGGGGGGGGGGGGGAGAAAAGGAATGAGAGAGAGAGAGAGAGAGAAAGAGGGGGGGAGGGAGGGAGGGAGGGAGGGAGGGAGGGAGAGGAGGGAGGGAGGGAGGAGGAGAGAGAGAGAGAGAGAGAGAGAGAGAGAGAGAGAGAGAGAGAGAGAGAGAGAGAGAGAGAGAGAGAGAGAGAGAGAGAGAGAGAGACATACATACAGACAAAGACAGAGACAGAGAAAGAGAGAAAAGGAGAAAGAAAGAGAACAAAGGGAGTCAGCGAATCAGAGAAAGACAGAGAAACACACACACACACACACAAAAAAAATACGACACACAAAGCGAAAGAAAGAAAGACGAGAACTCACACAAAAACAAACAACAACAAAACGAGGACTTTCAACGAGAGAGCAATAAACATGAAATGAACATTCTCTCGTGACAAATCCTCAACAGATGTGCACTCAACTCCACTATCAAATCAAGGAGCGAGGAGATACGAGAGAGAGAGACAGAGAGATAATGAACGAAAACCTCACGATAAAATAGAGGAAGCCGGAGGGACGAATAACGCTAACGAAGAGAGAAGAGAGAGAGAGAGAGAGATTGGATAGGCAAACGTCACATGACAAAATTGAGTAATGGAGAGTGAGTGAGTGAAAGAGAAAGAGAAAGAAAGAGAGAGAGAGAGAGAGAGAGAGAGAGAGAGAGAGAGAGAGAGAGAGAGAGAGAGAGAGAGAGAGAGAGAGAGAGAGAGAGAGAGAAGAGAGTGAGAGAGAGAGAGAGAGAGAGAGAGAGAGAGAGAGAGAGAGAGAGAGAGAGAGAGAGAGAGAGAGAGAGAGAGAGAGAGAGAGAGAGAGAGAGAGAGAGAGAGAGTGTGTGTGTGTC
>NC_091585.1:22247457-22249957 GCF_042767895.1 Penaeus vannamei
CCCATCTCTCCTTCCCTCACCCTCCTCTCCCCTTCCCCCATACCTCCCTCTCCCCTTCCCCTCATGCTCCCTTCCCCCATGCCTCCTCTCCCCTTCTGCACTCTCTCCCTCCTTCCTTTCCCTCTGTCTCAACCTCCCTCTCTCCCCTTCCCTCGCTCCCCTCCTCTCCCCTACTCCACCTCCTCTCCCCCTTCCCCCATACCTCACTCCTCACCCCCCTCCCCACTGCACTCCCAAACCTTCCTTCCAGTTCCTCTTCCTCGCCACCAGAACCTGGAGGACAACGCGACACCAAAACCTCTCCTCTCTCAGCCAGCCAGCAACTCACCTGCAAGGAAAAAAAAGGGGAAAAAATTAATAAAAAAAATGAAAAAAGGGGGAAAAATTAATAAAAAAATGAAAAAAGGGGGGAAAATTAATAAAAAATGAAAAAAGGGGGAAAAATTAATAAAAAAATGAACATCCTGGACCTTGTCTTACGATGTTCGACAACAACTTAATTAAGGAGAGATTACGTATATATATATATCTTTTTTCTTCTAAGTTCTCGTTTTCATTTTAGAGGTTGCCTATCGTCAGGGTGAAAGGAGAAACCAAGAGGCAAGGAAATTAGGAAGACGAAGAAAACGATGATAAAGTTAGGAAGGAAGAAGAAAACGATGATAAAGTTAGGAAGGAAGAAGAAAACGATGATAAAGTTAAGAAGGAAGAAGAAAACGATGATAAAGAAGAAACAAAAACTGAAGAAAAAGAAGAAAAAAATAAAGACTACAACCCAAAAAGATAAAAAAATAAATAAACATATCTTCAACCGAAAACCAACCTTATTCCCACCCATCCGCAAGGCCCATAATCCCCTGCGCCCCCACAGGCCAATGCCGCCCATCAAAACGCAATGTCTAAAGGACTCGCCATGTCTTGGACGCCCAGGCCCCACCCACCACGGGCGGAGGCACTGCGGGCGTCATCTTTCGGGTGGGGGACGGGCGCGGGGGGCGGGATTTGGAAGGCACTCTGGAAGAACTAGGTTTGCACTCTGGAAGAGCTGTTTTTTTTCTCTCTCTCTCTTTTTTTCTTCCTCTTGACTTTTATTTATCTTTTTTTTTCTCGACCCCGTCCGTACCCCCTTTCTATTTGTCTTCTTCGTATTCTCCTTCTCCAAAACCCCCTTCCTCTCCTCTCCTCTTCTCCTCCTCTTTACCTCTTCTTCTCCTCCCCTCCCTTCGCTTCTTCTCCTCTTTTCCTCCTCTCTTCTCTCCCTTCTCTCTCTAGCTTCACCCTCACCCTCCCACCCCAACACTCCCCCTCCCCCTTCCCTCCACCCCTCCCTCTATAACCTAAATTGGTTATTGAAAGTTTATGCCAAGGTAATACAAACAGTCGTTGCAGGAACATGCCACGCAAAAATTTTAAACCAATATAGAGAAAAAAAAAGAAAAAAAAGGAAAAAAATGTGTATATAGAGTATATATAAGAAATCGATAAATAAGTTTTAATCTTTTTATTTTCTTTCTTTCACCAGGCGGGGGAAAGGGTGAAAGGTGAGGAGGAGGAAGGAGGAGGAGGGAGGGAGGAAAGGAGGAGGAGGAAGAAGGAGGAGGAGGAGGAGGAGGAAGGGAAGAGGGAAGAAGAAGAAGAAGAAGAAGGGAAGAAGGAGAAGAAGAAGAAGAAGAAGAAGAAGAAGAAGAAGAAAGAGAGGAGGGGAAAACAGGGAGGGAGAAGGAAGAGAGAACGCATAGGGTGAGGGAAAGGAAGGGAAGAAGGGGTTAGGCAAAGATGGAAAAAGGGAAGAAGGAAAGAGGGAAGAGAAGGGGACTGAAAGGAAGAAATTGGAATGAGGAGGAGGAAAGGTAGAAGGCTAAGGAGGACGTGAAAGAAGAGAGGAAGGGCATAAGGAGGATGAAAGAAGAGAAGCAGGAGTAAAGAAAGAAAAGCTAAGGTGAAAAAGGGAGGAAGAGGAGGAGGAGGAGGAGGAAGAAGAGGAGAAAGAAGAAGAAGAACAAGAAGAAGAAGAAGGAATAAAGAAGGAGAAGAAAAGGAAATGGGGAAAAAAAGGAGAGGGAGAGGAAACACGAAGTGGAAAAGGAGAGGGCGACGAAGGAAAGGGAGACGAAGAAGGAGAAAGACAAGAAAGAGCGAGAGAAGAGGGAGAGGGGAAGGGAGAGAGGGTGACAACTTGTCTAACAGGAAATTAAACTATCCCTGCAGGACCTTTTTATCTAGGCCTACAGACCACGCCACCGCACGCGACTTTCGACCTTTTTGCGCGGCGCCCCAAGGGTGATTCTTCCCCGCCATTCCGACGTGCACACAGCATTTATTTTACGTGCATAACCATTCGCTTGGCAAAGATGCGACCGTCTTTAAATATTTACCGAAACTGGGACTCTTGCGGAGGGAAGAGGATGACGAAACGCTGAATAATGAAAATAAGTAGAAAGAAAGAAAAAGGAAAAAGGAAAAAAAAACACGTAACATAAATATGGACACTTCGCAAACA
>NC_091585.1:22254957-22256337 GCF_042767895.1 Penaeus vannamei
CCTGGTTTTCCTCCCCCACTCCTCCTCGTCATTCTCCTCGTCCACCGTCTTCCTCCCCCTCCCCTTCTTCCTTCCCCTCCCCTCCTCCCCCTCACCTTCTTCCCCTCTTCCTCCCCCTCCTCCTCTCTCCCTTCTCCCCTTCCCCTTTCCCCCTCACCCTCCTCCTCCTTTTTCCTCCCTTGTACTTCTTCACCGGAAACAAAAAACCTTAATTGATCTGCTTTCATTAACCGGCCAATCAAGCACTAATATTACCCCGAATATGAAACCAATATCTTTCAATAAAGAAACCGCAGGCAAGGCATGGCACAGGTAGGTACGCACACTCGGGTACGCACATGAACGGACATATATGCGTATCCACGTGTCAATGTATGTTTGTATGCGTGCACGTATATACCCGCACTCACTTTTACACCTTTGTCTATTTGTCTGTCTGTCTGTGTTAAGCTCAGTCTCTCTCTCTCTCTCTCTCTCTCTCTCTCTCTCTCTCTCTCTCTCTCTCTCTCTCTCTCTCTCTCTCTCGTCTTTTCTCTGTTCTTTCTCTCTCACTCTTTCTCTCTCACTCTCTCACTCTCTCTCTCTCACTCACCCTCCTTCGCACTCACCCGCCTTGCTCCCACCGCCTTCGCCTCACCCCTCCTTCTCCTCCCACCCTCCCTTCTCCCATACTCCTTCTCCACTCACTCCTCTTCTCACTCTCTCACTCTCCTTCTCACTCTCTCACCCTCCTTCTCACTCACTCACCCTCCTTCTCACTCTCTCACTCTCCTTCTCCCTCTCTCTCTCCCTCTCTCTCTCTCTCTCTCCCTCTCTCTCTCTCTCTCTCTCTCTCTCTCTCTCTCTCTCTCTCTCTCTCTCTCTCTCTCTCTCTCTCTCTCCCCCCCTCTCTCTCTCTCTCTCTCTCTCTCTCTCTCTCTCTCTCTCTCTCTCTCTCCCTCTCTCTCTCTCTCTCTCTCTCTCTCTCTCTCTCTCTCTCTCTGTCTCTCTCTCTCCCTCTCTCTCTCTCTCTCTCTCTCTCTCTCTCTCTCTCTATCTCTCTCCCTCTCTCACTCTCTCTCCCTCCTCCCTCTTTCTCCTTCTTTCACTCTTTCCCTCTCTCTCCTCTCCTTCCCTCTCCTCTCTCCTGCATGCTTTCACACAACAAACACAAGAAAGAAAAAAAACATAAATAAAACAAACATCCTATTAATTAACATAAAAAGGAAAAGGAAAAGAAAAAGAAAAAAAATTAGCCCAGTTTGCAATACCGTGCAATCTCTTGTTTGCTCTATATGACCTCCCTTAACCCGCCCCTTCCCCCTTACCCCTTTGTCTACCCATCTCCCCGAAGATTCCCCGTCCCTTCCCCTTCCAAACCCCCTTCCCCTTCCCCCTTCC
>NC_091585.1:22256837-22259337 GCF_042767895.1 Penaeus vannamei
CACAAACAGATACGGAAACAAACACACACACACGCACAAACACACACACGCACAAACACACACACACACACACACACACACACACACACACACGCACGCACACCCACAAACAAACAATCACACGTACGCGTCATACAACCTATGTACGCATACACACACACACACACCTAACCCATGTACGTCCGTACGCGTCATACAACCTAAGTACACATACACATACACCTAACCCATGTACGTCCGCATGCACGCAGCCCACGTATACCAAGCACCGTCCCTACACAATACGAATCGATACGAGCATTCCAATTCCCGAAAGTGAATGTTTTCGGTGTTACGTCCAATCTCTATGGCATGATGGGCTCCCAAACACACCCGGGGTAATTCGCTGTCGAAACGAACCGTTGAATATTTTTACTATATTACTCCCCTTCCCACTCCCTTCCCCTCCCCACTCCCCCGGCAATGACCAGACTCCCCCACAAAGCCGTGCGTGAGAGTCTGTCCTTGTCCGTTCGTTTCCGTTCGTCCGTTTTCGTGTACATGGAGAAAAGGAAAAAAAAAAACTTTTCGTGCATTTGACGTTATTACGTTTTTCTTTTCTTCTTCTTCTTCTTCTTCTTCTTCTCCACCTCCTCCTCCTCCTCCTCCTTATTCTTTTTCTCCTCCATCTCCTTCTTTTTCCTCTTTTTTTTTTTTTTTTTTTTGGGGGGGGAGGAAGATACGGCTCGTGTACTCCAAGACCATTTGTATCATTCAAGAAAGATATCAATCTTGGGGGGGGGGGGGATCTTACGACACACATCAACCCCGAGGTACATCAGTTAAGTCGACGCTGATTCAGGAGACCTGTTATGTTTCGTCTGAATCTAATGTCCCTATTTTCTCCCGCTTCAAAACCTTCCTCCGCGGTGTCATGTGGCGCCCCGGTATAGCCTGGTGTAGTCTGCTATACCTCCAGCATGTAACTGCATTCATTACATTCATAAAATCGCCTTTCCCGAGATGTATACTTCTCTTGAAATCGGAATCCTTACAATATTCTCTCTGTCTCTCTGTCTCTGTCTCTGTTTCTCTGTTTCTGTCTGTCTGTCTGTCTGTCTGTCTCTCTCTCTTGCTCTTCCTCTCCCTAGCTTCTACCTCCATTTCGTTTACTACTTCCATCGCATTTCCTACACGTAAATCCCTCCTCCTCCCTCCCTCCCTCCCTCTCTCCCTTCCTCCACTCTCTACTTCACCTTCCCTCCTACTCCCATCCCTCCCCCTTCCCCTTCCCTCCCTTCTTTTCCATATCCCGACGATTTCAAGGACTTACACGCTAATAGATAAAGAGGGGGACGGAGGGAGGGAGGAAGAGGGAGAGAGGGAGAGAGGGAGAGGGAGAGGCAGGGGAGGGAGGAGGAGGAGAGGGAGAGGAGAGAGGAGAGGAGGAAGGAGGAGAGAGGGAGAGGGAGAGGAGAGAGAGAGAGAGAGAGAGAGAGAGAGAGAGAGAGAGAGAGAACCAGAGAGAAAGAAAGAACCAGAGAGAAAGAAAGATCAAGAGAGAAAGAGAAAGAGAAAAAAGAAAAAAGAAAGACAAAGGGAAAGAAAGATAGACAGACACAGACACACAGACACACAGGCCCAGAGGAGGCTGTGTGCGTGCGTGCGTACAGGAAAATCTCTCGGCTTAAGTCAACAGCGTGTCCTCTATGGCATCCCTGGAGGTGACAGAAAGTGATCAGTGTGCCAGCCATCCCAACGGCGCGGCGGTCTATTGAAGGATAAATGGAAACGGAATAATAATAAAAATAATAAGTGATAATTGAGGGAAAGTTATGAAATTTAAACAGGCGATTAATTGTGGGAGGTTTTTTATACAATGTAGGAAGGGAGGGAGGGAGGGACAGAGAGAGACAGACAAAAAGACAAAGACAGAAACACACACAACAAAGAAACCCAACCACAAATAATTGAAAAAGGACAAAAAAAAAAGAGAAAAAAGTACCCAACCAGAAATAAACAGAATTGAAAAAAAAGATGGAAAAAAATACCCAAAACGCAAATAAACAGAATTGAAAAAAAAAGATGGAAAAAAATACCCAAAACGCAAATAAGCAGATTAAAAAAAAAAAAAAAGTACCGCAAAAAAATTAAAAGGTCGTTAGCGAAGCCCCGCCCCCTTTTCAACCCCCGGGGGCACGACTCGCGCGAAATGGAGCTGCCAATCCCCAGCGCCTTTTCAAACCCCTCTGTCTCGACTCGCACTCGGAACCGCCCCAATCAGGTTTTCCCACCCACCCCCCTTCTTTCTTTCTTTCTTTCTTTCTCTTTCTCGCTCTCTCTCTCTCTCTCTCTCTCTCTCTCTCTCTCTCTCTCTCTCTCTCTCTCTCTCTCTCTCTCTCTCTCTCTCTCTCTCTCTCTCTCTCCTCCCGCCCCCCTCTTCCTCCTTCTTCCTCCCCTCCTCCTTCTAATCGTTTCTCTTTCTTCTCATCTTCCTCTCCTTCTCCTCCCACTCTTCCTC
>NC_091585.1:22264337-22266837 GCF_042767895.1 Penaeus vannamei
ACACGAACACGGCTTTGCAACGGGACTGGGTGAGAGGGTGAGAGGGGGGAGAGGGGGAGAGAGGGGGGAGAAGGGGGAAGAAGGGGGGGGGAGAGGGTTACCTTCACTTTACCTGCCGATTCCCTTGCAGCCGCCACCCCGGGACTGCACGACACTCGCAACACATACCTGCAACGGAAACAAATAATCGTAAACAAGGGCTTCAAACACATCAGTCAGCTGGGTTGAAAAAACAAACAAAAAATAAGTAAACATCACATGATCTGTAATGTTGCACGTGAGTCAATTTCATGCTAGCATTTTATCGGTTTATATACTTGCAACAAATGAGCTGGACTGAATTTGATAAATTTGATATATTTGATTTTTTTTGTTGCTTAATCTAGCCATGGCCTTTCGAAATATGAAAAGTAAAAGTAAGAAAAGAAGTATAATTAAAGAATCTGAATGTGAACAATTCTTATCTTTATCTATTAATCGAATCGCGGCCATATCAAAACCTAAGAAAGGCAAGAACAAAAAAATAAAAATAAAAATAAATAGAAATAAATATAGAATTAACATAAACTCAGATAAGGAATCATCCGAAATATAACACATAATAAAAATAGTTTAAATTATAAAAAATAAGAATGTAAAAAAAACAGTTAAGGAAAAAAAAAGAAAAAAATCACACATTGTTTTTTATCTCAAAAAAGGCACAACACCCAAACACAATCACAGAAGCAACGCTATACCTACGACATAACCCACAAAAATCAAAACAAAACAAAAACAGACACTCAAAACGCCAACGATATACCTAAAACATATCCTACAAAAACAAAACAAAAAAAACAGACACTCAAAACGCCATTGCCAACACCGCCGCAACAGCTGAACAAACGTGCAAACTGATTATTCTCTTCTGATGGGCGTGCGTGGGCGTCGACAGCGTGATGGAGAGGCTGGGACTCCAAGACACGAGTGAAGATAGTTGTGGAAGGGAAAATAACATTAATCATAATAATAACAGTCATATCAATGATAATAGTGGAAGCAGGTGGAACAGTAATAGAAGTAGTAGTAGAAGTAGTATGTAGTAAACAGTAGTAGAAGCAGATGTAGTATCTATAGTTTAGTAGCAGTAACAGAACTAGTAGTAACAGAAGTAGTACTAATAGAAGTAGTAGCAGTAGAGGTGGTGGTGGTGGTAGTAGTAGTAGTAGTAGTAGTAGTAGTAGTAGTAGTAGTAGTAGTAGTAGTAGTAGTAGTAGTAGTAGTAGTAGTAGTAGTAGTAGTAGTAGTAGCAGCAGCAGCAGTAGCAGCAGTAGCAGCAGTAGTAGCAGTAGAAGTCGTAGTAGTAGCAGTAGTAGTAGTAATAGTCGTACTAGTAGAAGCAGATGTAGTAATCTATAGTTTATTAGTGGTAGCAAAGTAGATGTAGAAGTAGTAGAAATAGTAGCTGTTGTTGCCTTGGAGGTAAGAGAACTGATCAGTGTCGCAGTCTCGTGACATATCGCAACTATTACTACCAGTAATCAACCACAAGGAATCACGTGCCAAGATTCCCCCCCCCCCTCCGCCCCCCCAAAAAAACTAGACACAAAAGCTTCAAAACAAAACCAAAACAAAATGTGGGACACTGATAAGAGAAACAAATCCATGGTGGGAGAGGGGTGGGGTGGGGTGAGGGGGAGAAGGGATAAGTACACATACGTACACATACAAATACATTCATACACGCGTACACACGATATAGACACGCAACCCGAAGACATACAGACAGACACACACCCTGTCAACTATCCCCTACACACACTCACACACACACACGCACACGCACACACACACACACACACACACACACACACACACACACACACACACACACACACACGCACACACGCACACACCCACACACACACACACCCACACACACACTCATCCACTCGCTTAACGGGTCAAAACGGACCGGCATCCCGCTGGCTAAGTGCCGCACTTTTCTCATTTCGTCTTAACTGGCACTTAATGGCACTCCAGCCCTGGCCCTGGAACCGGCCTTACGGTACATATTAAAACCCTACGCCGTGCTTACAAAGTTTTGATTGACAAAAAAAAAAAAAAAAAAAAAAAAAAAAAAAAAAAGACAAACTAAAAAAAAAAGAAAAGAAAAAGAAGAAGAAAAAAAGACTAACTCTTAGGCTCTTGCTTCGGAAAGGAAGGGGGTTGGGGGAGGGAGGGAGGGGGAGGGAGTAGAGGTGAATGAGGAGGGAGTAGAGGGGGAATAGGGAGTAGGGGAAGGGGGAAAAGGTTAATAAGAAGAAAGCTGAGAGCGAGGCATCGGCAAGTAGGCCTATCCTCGTCAATAAAGACAACAGCAACTGCATTACGACTGCTGTTAGCGATCATAAAAATAGTCACTAGTAGAAAAGGTATGAATAAGAGATGTATTTGACCGGTTTCGACTCCATCTTCGTCAGGAATTCATGTATTTCTGACGAAGATAGAATCGAAACTG
>NC_091585.1:22276837-22294337 GCF_042767895.1 Penaeus vannamei
TGTGTGTGTGTGTGTGTGTGTGTGTGTGTGTGTGTGTGTGTTTGTGTGTGTGTGTAAATGTATCATTTTATTTGTTTTATTTTGGGTTACCTCCGTTTCTCTTGAAACTGGTGTCATTACATTTCCTTCAAAGTTATATTCCTTCCTTCTTACATCATCAGCTTATTAGTCACACCATTCCCTAAAACACACACACACACACACACACACACACACACACACACACACACACACACGCACGCACACACACACACACACACACACACACACACACACACACACACACACACACACACACACACACACACACACACACACACACACACACACACACGCACGCACACACACACACACACACACACACACACACACACACACACACACACACACGCACACATTCGTCCCTCGAAGTGGATTCCAAAACCTTTTTATTTTCACAGATCACAAACTTTCTTCATTACAGCTACTGCTTCTCTCTCTCTCTCTCTCTCTCTCTCTCTCTCTCTCTCTCTCTCTCTCTCTCTCTCTCTCTCTCTCTCTCTCTCTCTCTCTCTCTCTCTCTCTCTCTCGGTAAGCACAGAAGCAAGACAGGGAGTGGAGAGGGGAAGAAAAAGGGGAAGAGGGAAGAAGGAGAGAGAGGGAGAGGAGGGAAAAGGGGATGTAGAAAGGAGGAGTGAGAGAGGTAGAGAACGAGGGAAAAGGAGAAGACATAAAAAATAGGGCGTAAAGGTGGAGGAAGAGGATTGTTCTTCAAGGACAAAGTGGTGAATTATTGGTCAATCAAGGAAAGGGTTGATTTTTGCGAGATTAGCGAGGGGAACTAATTTGGCTAGATTCCATCTGTGGATCTTTATATTCACTCACACACACACACACACACACACACACACACACACACACACACACACACACACACACACACACACACACACACACATACACACACATACACACGCACGCACACGCACACACATAAAGACATTCATATATATATGTATATATTGTAGTGATATCATTCCACCTAAACAAGGAAAAACTATTCATATCAACAACATTAGGAATATCCTTATCATACTCATTACTAAGTAGTTTAACAACACCTACAACAGTAACAGATAAAAAAAAAAACACAGGATAATAGAGTAGTGATAGATAACTACAGTAAATAAGCATGAAAAAAAATGCCACAGAGACCCAACAAAAATATCACACTGCAATTTCCCTCGCTCGAAACAAGAGATAAAATGACACTAATAAGATTGGAACACCAAACACCTTTTAAAATTAGCCTAACTGTCACTTAACTTCTATCCCTATTCTGTTTTTTGTTTTTTACTGCTTGTTTCTTTATGTTTTATTTTTTTCCTATTTTTCATAATGTCTCTGAATTCATCGGGTTTCTTCAAGTTTTCGTTTCTCTTTCTCTGACTTCTGTACTCTTCTAAATCGTTCTTTGTGCTCTCTCTCTCTCTCTCTCTCTCTCTCTCTCTCTCTCTCTCTCTCTCTCCTCTCTCTCTCTCTCTCTCTCTCTCTCTCTCTCTCTCTCTCTCTCTCCTCCCTCCTTCTCCCCCCTCTACTCTCCCCTCCTCGCCTTTCCTCCTCCCCTCTTCCTTCTTCCTCCTCCCTCTTCCTTCTTCCTCCTCCCCTCTTCCTTCTTCCTCCTCCCCTCTCCCTCTTCCTTCTTCCTCCTCCCCTCTCCCTCTTCCTTCTTCCTCCTCCCCTCTCCCTCTTCCTTCTTCCTCCTCCCCTCTCCCCTCTTCCTTCTTCCTTCTCCCCTCTCCCACTCCCTCTTTCTCCCTTCTCTATTCCCGATGCTCTCGCCCCTAAACGCAACACCCTCGCCAAAAATAATCAAATAAGTACAAACCGGCATCCCCTTTAATAAGTAAATGCTGACCCTTTAATTCAATCAGCCAGCTTATCGCGTGGCAACAGCCCCCCCCCCCTCTCCCCCCACTCCCTTTCACCCGCCCCCTCTCCCCCCACTCCCTTTCACCCCCCCCTCACTGAAGTCCTGGACATACTCCCCCCCCCTCCTTCTTTTAACTACTTATAATTTCTACTCATTTCTACTTACAAATCAAACTCATTTCTACTCATGGTTCCTCTTTCATCCCCCTCCTCTTCACTGCCGTCCCCTCCCCCTATTTCAGATTTCACCCCCTCTCCCTTACTCCCTATCTACCCCCTCCTTCCTCCTCCCTTTAATCACCTTCCCTCCAGCCCTTCTCTTCCTTTCCCTTCCTAGTCCCCTTCTCTCCCTCCTTCCCCCTCCCTCTCCTTTTCAGCCCCTTTCTTCCCCTCCTTTCCTCCCCTTCTCCACTCCCTCACTCCTCCCCTTCCACCCCTTCTCCTCCCTTCTTCCCCCCTCCGTCTTTCAGCCCTCCCCTTCCTCCCCTTCTCCCACTCCCTCCCTCCCTCCCTTTTTCCCTTCCCTTTCAGCTTGCTCCCTCCACCCCCCTCCCACACCCCCACCTCCTCTTGCCGTGGACTGGCACTTATTTCACAGCCAAATACCCGGTTTCGTGAAGCGTTGTCGTGGCATTTTTTTTTTAGGCACTCCCCCACCCCCACCCCCACCCCCACCCCACACCCTCTACATACACAATCCCAAACATTTAGGTAAAAAAAAAGAATGGATAAAAAAAAGTTGAGTCTGCCCTTTCCACAATACAGGGTTTATTTTTTTTTCTTCTTTTATTATTTTTTGGCGTTTGTTTATCCATGTTTAGGTGGGGGGTGGGGGTGAGGGTTGGTGGAGGGTGGGGTGGAGAGGAGAGGAGGGAAGGATTGGAGGAGGAGGAGGAGGAGGAGGAGGAGGAGGGAGGAGGAGGCGGAGGAGGGGGAAAGACAGGGGGAGGTGAAGAAGAGAAGGGTGTGAAGAACTAGCGGAGGAGGGAAGAGGAAGAGGAGGAGGAGAGGGAAGACTAAGAATAAGAACAATAGGGAAGAACAGGAATAAGAGAGAGAGGGTCATGGGACGAGTAAACGAGAGAGGAATAAGTTGAAGAGGGGGGGGGTGGGGGGAAGGGAAAAGGGGGAAGCAGGAGAGGGAAGAACGGGGGTTGGGGGTGGAGGGTGAGTGGGGGGCGGTAAAAATAACACGCCAACATGTCATTAACTTGTCTGCTAATAGTCGCATTACACGGGAGGCGAAAACCCTTGGGTACTCTTACGTGACCTAGTCTTTGGTCGATAAGGGCGGTTTTGCGCTGTTGCTAATCTTCCTGTATTTTTTTTTTTTTTTTTTATTTTTTTTTTTTTGGGTATTATTTTTTCCCCTCTTCATTTTCTTTCTCTATATTTGTATCTCTTTCTGTATTTGTTTTTGTTTGTTTTCTATGTCTGGCCGTTTTCGTCTTGCCTTTCTTTTTCTCTCTCTCTCTCTCTCTCTCTCTCTCTCTCTCTCTCTCTCTCTCTCTCTCTCTCTCTCTCTCTCTCTCTCTCTCTCTCTCTCTCTCTCTCTCTCTCACACTCTCTCTCTCTGTTTATGTGTGTGTGTGTGTGTATGTGTGTGTGTGTGTGTGTGTGTGTGTGTGTGTGAGTGTGTGAGTGTGTGTGTGTGTGTGTGTGTGTGTGTGTGTGTGTGTGTGTGTGTGTGTGTGTGTGTGTGTGTGTGTGTGTGTGTGTGTGTGTGTGTGCGTGAAACCGAATTACCGAAGATGATCAGAGCAATGAAAGGAAGGAGGAGAGGCGAGAGAGGGGAATGAGAGAGAAGGCAAGAGGGAGGGGGAAAGGGGGCGGGAGGGGGGGAAGGGAAGAGGGGAATGAGAGAGAAGGCAAGAGGGGAGGGGGAAGGGGGAGGGAGGGAAGAAAAGGGAAGAGGGGGGGAATGATGGGGAGGAAAACCGTCTCCCCTGGGAAGTATCCCCTCTCACGCGATCATTAATACCGACACCGGGACCACGCCCACGCCCACGCCCACCCGCCCTGTGCAACGCTGCTTCCGAAATCCCCCTCCCCCACCCCACCCCTACCCACCCCCTCCTTCGGCCGAGGCGTCGGAACACGTGGAGCAAGACGCGATTTTTTTTTTTCTCCTTCGGTTCTTAAGCCCTGTCTGTCTGTTGTCTGTCTGCCTCTGTCTGTTTGTCTGTGTCTGTGTCTATCTGTTGTCTGTCTTTCTGTCTGTTGTCTGTCCATCTGTTGTCTATTTTTCCATCTGTTGTTTGTCTATTTGTCCATCTGTTGTCTGTCTGTTTGTCTGTGTCTGTCTATCTATCTATCTATCTATCTGTAAATCTGTTGGGCTTGTATGTCCCTTTCTTATACAAGAAACAAATAAACAAAACAAAACAAAAAAAATATATAGACTGTGTGCGTGCGTGCGTGCGTCCGTGTGCGTGTGTGTTTACATATACCTGTCTATGTGCATGTATGGCCCATATAACAATGAAGCCTCCTATTCTCTACGATAGCGCAGGTGATAACGAAGAATGGCCAACACAGTGATAAGCCACCACTTGCGAAATTCTGCTATCGAAAAGATACGTGGATAGGGAGACAGAGATAATGAGGGAGGGAGGGAGTAAGAGAGAGAGAGAGGGAGAGGGTGGGGGTATGGGAGAGAGGGGAGATAGAGATAGAGATAGATAGATAGATAGAGAGAGAGGGGGAGAGAGAGAGAGAGAGAGAGAGGAAGAAAGAGAGAGAGAGAGAGAGAGAGAGAGAGAGAGAGACAGAGAGAGAGACAGAGACAGACAAACAGAAATACAGAAATACAGAGAACGCAAGAAAACAAAAAGAAAAAGCCAAAAACACAGAAAGAGAAAGCGAAAACCCACAGAAAGAGAAAACGAAAACAAAACAGAAAAAAAACAGAAAACAGAAGAAAGAAATAGAGAAAAGAAAAAACAAGTTCCCGGAACGAAGAGGAGAAGAGGCAAAGGGGGAAGGAAGCCGGGACATTGACAAAGGAATCTTGGAAGAGATTTCGGGGAGGGAAAGAGATTAAGAAAGCGAAGGGGAGAGAAGCAAGGACGAGAGGAGAACGCAAAAGGGAGAGAGAGTTGATGGCGACAGGTGAATGTCCGAAGTAGATGAGGAAGGAGAAGGGGCGATTGGGGAGAGAGGAGATAACGTAGATAAAGATGAAGAGGAAGAAGATATAAAAGACGGAGAAGAGGAAGACGAAGGTGATAAAGGGGAGAAATGAGACACAGGTGGAGAACGAAGGAAGAATAGAAGAGTCTGATGATGTAGAGGAAGAAAAAGGAACTCAAGAGAACCACCAGAAAGGTAAGGAATGGAGAACGGAAATAAGCCGAGAAATAAAGAAAATAAAAAAATACAAACCAAAGAAAGATAAGTGTAGAAAACACACAAAAAATCGGATCAAACTCAAAATGATCATTTTAAAAAATTATTTAAAAAATCCCCCAAAACAAAACACAAGAAAACTACAACAATCACAACAAGAAAACAACAACAACAGTAACATCATCAACAGCAACAACACCACACCACCACCAGCACCACCACCAACAACAGCAACAACACCAACACCAGCACCACCACCACCAACACTATCATCATCAACAACAACACCAGCACCACCACCAACAACAGCAACAACACCAACACCAGCACCACTACCAACAACAACACCAACATCAACAACACCAACACCAACGAGCCCCGCCAGCCCAGCGCACAGGGTAGGCGGCGGCGCGGGCGGCCTCTGTCCACAAACACCGTCGACCCGCGAAGTCCCGCCCGTGTTGTCCTTGGATCGGCGATGTAAACAATCTCCTTTGCGAACCTTTATGTAAGTAAACGCGTCGCTCAACCGGACCGTGAGCGGAAGGGGAGGGAGGGAGGGAGGGTGGAGGGCGGAGGGAGAAAGGGGAAGGGGCAGGGGTGGTGGAGGGGGGGAGGGTGAAGGGAGGGAGGGTGGAGGGCGAAGGGAGAAGAGCAAGGGGTGGGGGAGCTAAAGGGAGGGAGGGTGGAGGGCGAAGGGAGAAGAGGAAGGGGTGGTGGGAGGGGGGGGGATAAGGGTGGGTAGGGTGGAGGGCGAAGGGAGAAGGGAGAAGGGGAAGGGGTGGTGGAGGGGAGGGCGAAGGGTGAGAGGGTGGAGGGCGAAGGGAGAAGAGGAAGGGGTGGTGGTGGTGGCGGAGGGGGGGGGGGCTAAAGGAGGGAGGGTGGAGGGCGAAGGGTGGAGAGGAAGAGGTGGTGGGAGGGGGGGAGGGGGGTCTAAAGGGTGGGTAGGGTGGAGGGCGAAGGGAGAAGAGGAAGGGGTGGTGGAGAGGCTGAAGGGAGGGAGGGTAGAGGGCGAAGGGAGAAGAGGAAGGGGTGGGGGAGCTAAAGGGTGGGTAGGGTGGAGGGCGAAGGGAGAAGAAGGGGTGGTGGAGGGGGGGAGAGGGCGAAGGGAGAAGAGGAAGGGGTGGTGGAGGGGGGGAGAGGCGAAGGGAGAAGAGGAAGGGTGGTGGCGGGGGGGAGAGGGTGACGGGCTAAAGGGCGAAGGGAGAAGAGGAAGGGGTGTTGGTGGTGGGGGGCTAAAGGGCGAAGGGAGAAGAGGAAGGGATTGGAGGAGGGGCTAAAGGGTGGGCGGGGTGGAGAGAGAGAGAGAGAGAAAAAAGAAAGTAAACGAAAGGAAGGAAGGGTGAACATACATCCGAAGGCGTGGCAGAAGGAAGCCCAGAGATTAGCCCAACCCCCTTGCTCAAATTGACATGCAGATAACCCGCCGGACAAACAAAGCGCGGACAAAAAGGGGAAAACAGTGCCAGGGGGTCGTGCGCGCGACGTGCGAAGGAGCGTGGGGTCGGGTGGGGGAAGGGGAGGGGAAGGGTGGGGGGAGGAAGGGGAGGGGTGGGGGAGGGAAGGGGAAGGGTGGGGGGAGGGAAGGGGAAGGGTGGGGGAGGAGGAAGGCTAGGGTAAGGGTGGGGGAGGGGGAAGGCTAGGGGAAGGGTGGGGGAGGGGAAGGATAGGGAAGGCAGGGGAAAGGTAGGGGAGGGGAAGGGTGGGGTGGGCTCAGGTAGGGGAATGGCAGGGTAAGGGTAGGGGAGTTTAAGGAGTTAAGGGGTGAGGAGGATGGGGGAGAAGGGTTTGAGAATGATGAGAATGAGAATGAGAAGAATAGGGGAAGAGGAGAGAAGAAAGAAAATGGAGAACACAAGGACGAAGACAAAGACCCACTTGAACGAAAAGCGACTTAACAGCAACTCGCATCCATAACAGTGACTGAATAACAGTGACAATCTACACCAACAGTGACTTACGCATCAGTCAAAAAGACTTCCACCAGCTAACGACAACTTACAGTTTCTCTTATCAATCTGACTTACACTGACTTACACCGAATAACAACGACGAACAATACCCTGACGTGACCAACAGTGACTTACTGTGAGCACCAAAGTATACCGTAACCCGTCATCACCAACCTGATAAAACAGAGAAAAATAATACCAATTAAAGGTAATTAATGAATACGAAATAGAGATAATAATAATAAAACTACAACAGCAACAATAATAAAAAGCATACCAATAAAATATACTTTATAAATAGAAAAAATAAAGTTAATAATATTAAAACAACGACAATATCAATAAATCAAAAAATCATATCAATACTAAATGACCAAGAAGATACAGACAATAATAACAAAGCAACAACAACAAGAACAAAACATTAAACAACACCAAAATTACCTCAAACACCCCCCAAAAATAAAATAAAATAAACCAAAATTACCTCAAACACCGCCCCCCAAAAAAAAAAAAAATAATAATAAAATTTAAAAAATTAGAAATTAACACACCCATTTCACCACCGGACCTAAATCATCCTATCTTTGCCACGGCGCCTCAAAGGAAACAGAAAGCAACGCGAAGATAATTCAGGCCCAAAAGATAAGACGAGATAAGCCCTGAGAAGACCACAAGACGGAGCACCATCTCAAGAGCCTCCTGCCAGAAGAAGTATTTACGCGTTTATCTTACTGGATTTAGGCATTTGTCATCGCGATTCTATCTTATTCTGCAAGTTATGATCCACGTATCAATTCTATTTCATTTCCTATCTTTCTTGTACGTTAATTGTGTTTAATTTATTATTTCGTTTCATACCAATTGTGTCTAATTTCTTATTTCGTTTCATATAAATTGTGATTACTTCTTATTTCATTTCATATCAATTGTGTTTATTTCTTATTTCATTTCATATATCCACCATATTTCCTTCCCTATTTTTCTCATATATCAATTATATCAATCCTACGATTACACATCACATAATTAAGTCTAAATCATCTTTCTATCAGATCTACAACCGTATTCGTACACAAAATCAACCCAATCTTCTATCTCTATCAAATTGACCAACCACATCCGATCTAATCCTACATCCATTTACATTTCAAATCGAAACACAAAAAATCCCCAATCCTTTTTTTTCCACAATCCAATCCTATATTCATCTACACTTGAAATCGAAAAAAACTCCCCAATCCATTTTTTTCACAATCTAATCCTACATTCCTTTACATTTGAAATCTAAACCCACAAAATACTCCCCAATCCTTTTTTTCACAATCCAATCCCTATATTCATCTACATTTGAAATCGAAAAACACACAAAAAAATCCCCAATCCCCCATTTTTTTTTTTTTTTTTTTTTTTGGATTAGACAAATTCTGCCCCTTTTTCCTGTCTTTTATCAACTCCCTCGGCAATTATTCATAAAAACGCCCTTATCAACATCGTTTCTCAGGCACGTGATACTCCTCTGCTTAGCTGTTATCTAGCGGTGTGTGTGACCTTCTTGATAATACACAAAGGAGGGCATTTTTGACAAACACACACACACACACACACACACACACACACACACACACACACACACACACACACACACACACACACACACACACATACACACACACACACACACACACACACACACACACACACACACACACACACACACACACACACACACACCACACACACCACACACACACACACACACACACACACACACACACACACACACACACACACACACACACACACACACATACACACACACACACGCAAAAAGTATATTTTCTAATTAATAAGACGCAAAGGTACGTAATAATAATTTTAACAAACGTGATAAAATACTGAATTCTTAAACTAGATTAAGTTTTAATGTCTGTCTGTTAACACAAAGTTAGACAGAATGACGAAATCAAACCACAAAATTAGTACCACAGACGGAAAAATTTATCACCCCAAAATATACGAAAAACGAAAAAGCAAGAGATACGAATGAAAAGAAAAAGAAAAAGAAAAGAGAATATAGCACACGATTATGTTATCACACGTTCGAATCCCTGAATTTCGATCTACCACCTCACGCCCTCGCCAATCTTGTCTATTTTCTCTCTCTCTCTGTTAGTCTCTCTCCCTCTGTCTGTCTGTCTGTCTGTGCCTGTGTATCTTCCTGTCTATTTCTCTTACTCTTTCTTTGACTGTTTGATTGTCTGTTTTGTCTATCTGCTTTTCTCTCTCTATATATATATACCTGGCTTATCCTCTGTCTGTCTGTTTCTTCTTTCATTCTCTGCCTGTCTGTCTGCCTGTTTTATCTTTCTCTGCCTGTTTGTCTGTCTGTTTCTTTCCTTCTTTGTATGTCTGTCTGTCTGTCTGTTTCTTTCCTTCTCTGTCTGTTTCTTTCCTTCTCTGTCTGTCTGCCTGTTTTATCCTTCTCTGTCTATCTGTCTGTTTCTTTCCTTCTCTTTCTACTTGTCTTTCTAACTCACCGTCTTCTCCTCTCTAGATTCTGGTTCTCCTCGGAATATGATTTTCTTGCGATGCAAAAATATGATTTGAAATTAATATAATTCACAGGGCTGTGGGAGGGGGGGGGGAGGAGGAGGGGAATGGGAGGAGGTCAAGTCTGGTCACGACTGCTCTAGATTTTCTTCCCTCTCCCTCTCTCCTTCATATCTTTTTTTTATCTAATTTGATTTCCACCTTTATTTCAATATTTCTTCTCTTCCCTTCTATGAATATTTTCACCGTCCTCTTATCCCATTTCTAGTCCCCTTTTTTTTCTTTCTCTCTCCCTTTCTCTTCTTCCTTGTACCTTCCTTCCTCTTCTCTCCTATCCCTCTCCCCCTTTCTGTCTTTCCCACCCTTCCCCCAACCCTCCCTCTTGCCCTTTCTCTTTCTCTCCTACTTTCCCTCCCTCCCTCCTTTCCTCCCACTCTTTCTTTCTCTCCCTCCCTACATTTCTTCCCTTTCCCTCCCTCCCTCCTTTCCTCCCACTCTTTCTTTCTCTCCTTCCCTTCCTCTATTTCTTCCCTTTTCCTCCCTCCCTCCCTCCCTCTATTTCTTCCCTTTCCCTCCTTCCCTCCCTCTATTCCTTCCCTCTATTTCTTCCCTTTCCTCCCTCCCTCCCTCTATTTCTTCCCCTTCCCCTCCTCCTTCTCTCCTCCCCCTCCCTCCCTCCTTCTCCACCTCCTTCCTTACACATTTCCATTTAATTCCAGCACCATTAAGTTCCTGTCCTGCTATATCTCCCACTTTTTCTCCCCTCGCCTTCTCCCCTCTTTCGTTCCGTCCCGATCACCGGCCATTTGTTCTACTTGTCCCTATCTCAATTTCCACTTTTTTTTCTTCATTCCCTATTCTTCTTTTTTTTTCCTTCTACATTTCACCTTCCTCCTTTTCTCCCTCTCGCTTTAATTACCATTCGTATCCTATTCGCTATTCAAATACTCTTTAAGATTATCGTCAATATTACCGATATAATAAATGTACGAATCCTAACAAAAAATATTAAAAAATCAAATCGAGATACATCAGTAAAGAAGAAGAAGAAGAAGAAGAAGAAAAAGAAGAAGAAGAAGAAGAAGAAGAGGAGGAGGAGGAGGAGGAGGAGGAGGAGGAGAATGAAGAAGAAGAAGAAGAAGAAGAAGAAGAAGAAGAAGAAGAAGAAGAAGAAGAAGAAGAAGAAGAAGAAGAAGAAGAAGTAGAAGAAGAAGACAGCAAAATACCTCCAACAAATTACAAAAACAAAAACCGAAACAAGAAAACGGACAAAGTAAACAAATACAAAACAAAAACACAAAAAAACAACATCAGAACCAAAAACGAAACGAAAATAGACGAAATCAAAAGAGCCCAAAATCGCACACCAATTACCAATCCCAAAGCAGCAAAACAAACAACCAAAATACAGAAGAAAAAAAAAAAACAAAAAATAAAACAACCGCCCCCCCCAAAAAAAAAGGAAACTAAACAAAAGGATTAAAAATATATAAAACAAAATCATGAAAATATCAATACAATTAAAATAATAATAATAATAATAATAATAATAATAATAATAATAATAATAATAATAATAATAATAATAATAATAAATAAATAAATAATAAAAAACGATAAAAAGAAAAATCATGAAAATATCAATACAATTAAAATAATAATGATAATAATAATAAATAAATAAAAAACGATAAAAGGAAAATCCCAAACAAACCGACAAACAAATGAATAAATAAAAGCAAAAACACAAATCCCCCGAACTGGTCAACGGATCCCCATAAAACCCTTTCCTCCACCCGCTTAACCGAACACCACTTAACCAAATACCGCACAACCGAACATCTCTCTTAACCGAACACCTCTCATCCGAACACCTTTTAACCGAACACTTCTTAACCGAACACCGCTTAACGAAGGACGCCACGACAGGAAGAGGCAAGGAAGGGAATAATTCAGGAGACAGAGGGAGAGGGAGAGGGAGAGGGAGAGGGGAGAGGAGAGCAGGGAAGAAGAGAGGAGAGAAGGAGATATGAGGGAGAGGGGAGAGGGGAAGAGAGAGAGAAAGGGAGAGAACAGGAAAAGGGAAGAAAGAGAAAGGAAGAGAACAGAAGAGGAGAAGAAAATGAAAGAGAGAGAACAGGAGAGGGGAAGAGAGAAAGGGAGAGAACAGGAAAGGGGAAGAGAGAGAGAAAGGAAGAGAACAGAAGAGGAGAAGAAAATGAAAGAGAGAGAACAGGAGAACTCTCCCCTCCCCCACCCCTCCGACACCCCCACCCACCCCCCCGACACCCCCTTCCCGGTGCCGTGACACAAGAACATCCCACGGCGCCATCCGCACGTGTCAAGAAAGTCACACAAGCTATCTATCGATTGCAAGCCAGATAGGGAGATAAAATTGCCGTGTCGCGTCTGCCAAAAACAAACAAACGACATCAAAGCAAAAGTAAATAAATAAATAAATAAAAAAAACGCGGCAAAAGTTTAAAACGGAGGACGCATTTGAAAACGGCAATAACCATAACGACTCCGACGGTTATCTGTAAATAAAATAAATTGAAAAATCATGTTCTCTGGGGTTTGTATTGATATGGCCGTTTCACACGCGCACTAAAGATCACACGCACGCACGCACACACACACACACACACACACACACGAACGTAACGCCGCCCTCTTCGTCCTCACGCCCACGTTCCGAGTCTCTTGAACAACGCCCCTTCCTTCCTTCCTTCCTTCTCTCCCTTCCGAATTTCCCCCCCTCTCTCCTCCCCCATGTCATTACCTTGTAACGAGGCCCCCATTCCGCCCCTCCGCCGCCGCCCACCCCACCCCCCCGCCGCCGTCCCCCGCCCCTGCCGCCGCCCTCCCCGCCCACACTCATACGCCTCGGCATAATAGACGCGGGGCCAATGAGGAGGACCAATTACAATCACCGCAAGCGCCCATTACGCCTCGCGGAGGGATGAGGGGCAGATGGGCGGATGCACGCCCGCCACTGTCAGGTGTGGTGGGCGGCTCAATCCATTTTCTCTCTCTTTCTTTCTTTTTTCTTTTCTTTTCTTTCTTTCTCTCTCTCTCCTCTCTTTCAAATTTCTCTCTTCCCTCACCTCATCTCTTCCTTCCCCTTTATCCTCCGCCCCCCCCCCCTCCCATCCCACACTCCTCCCACTTCACACCCCTCCTCTCCCTCCCCCTTCCTCTACGCCTCCACCTCCCCCCCCCCTCTTTCATCCTTCCATACACTCCTCTTCTCTCCTTCTCCTTCCCCCTCTTCCCCTATTCTGACACCCTCCCCCCCCCCACCCCCTACACTCCAAGGAACACCGTTAATATCCGCCCTGCTTGTCTGCCAGTCTCAGAACCACTTACAATGATATACATGTACATTTACGGTTTACCAATACTCACGTCATCGTAAGTCACTGCGACTTACGATGACGGTGACTTGCGATGACAGCGACGTTTACCCTGAACCTCCACAACAACCGACAGGGCTAATTGCCACTACAACATCACCAACAACCATCACGCCGGCAAACAAGCCATAACAACCTAATTAAACCCGCAGACGACGGCGATAACGAGGAGGATTCGCGTCTAATGATGATAACGATAAACAACGATGATGATGATGATTAAGCCCGGCACTTAACGATGATGACGACAAACAACGTCGATAACAACGATGATGATGATGATATGGCCGGCACTTAACGATGATAACGACAAACAACGTCGACAACAACGATGATTAAGATGATTAAGCCCGGTACTTTATCCATATCCAAATATTTACACTCGCTATTAACCCTTCCTTTAATTAGCAGAGGCGCTCGTTCCAAGTAACCTAGCGGAGATCGAGCGAAGAGGTAGCGGAAAATTGCTCACTGCGAAGAGGTGGGGTAGTGGGGTGGTGGGGGGGGGGGAGTGAGTAGGCTCCCGTGAAATCGTGTTTATGTATTTGGCTGATATTAATTTCTCGTAAAGTTCTAATCTAAGTTCTTTTTATCACGTAGATTTTAATTTATTTATCTTCCAAGCTTAGTTTATCGATCTTCATGTACATGATCATTTCTAAGCATTTAATTCTAAACATACATGTCAGATAGTCAGATACACAAAGGTAAATACATCAAAATAAATATAGGCCCTAAATAAAGGAATTAATAACTAACAAAACAGGTAAATAAATATAAAAAAATAAAAAAAATACACGAACAGAAGAAAATCTGGCAGGTACCGACACTTAAAAATAAACCTCCACAGAAATGTATATACTACGTAAATACACAAATAAATAAACGAATGAAGGGGAACAGGTGATTATGACAACTAGATAAGGAAATAAAAACGTACAAAAAAAGTTGGCCCTCAAAAGAAAGTAAAAAAAAAAATAAATAAATAAATAAAAAAATAAAAAATAAAAATGTTACGCTTAACTTCACAATCATAACCTCATTTCAGTGCGTAGAAAAAAGTGAGGCTTTATCTACAAAAAAAAATACATTAATCTATATAAAATTACTAATAGGCCACGGCCGAATGATGATATGGGAGAGAGAGAGAAAGAGAAAGAGATAAGGGTGGCATAGATCACTCTGAAGATAGTGGGGATATTTCTATTTTTAGCCTCACAAGCGCTATCGTCCATAAACTTAAAAAAAAGCTAATTTCAAACACGTAAAGAGGGGGAAAAATAATAAATTCTATTAGGCGCATCAAGATTTTTTTTTTCAGGGAGGGTAGTTACTCTATTTGTTTCCTTTTTTTTTTTCTTTTTGTTCTCCGCTATTCTTTCCCTCTTTCTCCTTATCTTTTATCTTATTCCTTTCCCTCCCTCTTTACCCCTATCTCTCCTCCTCCTCCCCTCTCTTCCCCTTCTCCCCTCCCTCTCCCTTCTATACCCTCTCTCCCCTCTCTCCCCCTCCCTTCTATTCCCCCTCTCCGCTCTTTCCCCTCCCTTATCTTCCTCCTCTCCCCTTCCCTTCTCTTCCACCTCTCCCCTCTCTCCCCCTCCCTTCTATTCCCCGTCCCCTCTCTTCCCCTCCCTTCTTTTCCCCTCACCCCTCTCTCCCCCTCCCTTCTATTCCTCCCCTCCCCTCTCTCATCCTTCCTTCCCTTTCCCCCTCTCCCTCTCCCCTCTCTACGGATTAACCAGGTGTTGCAAAAAAAAAGCAAAACGTTGCCAGGTAGCACCAGAGGGGAAACTCTAAGAGGGGAGACCGAGCAAGACATCTGGCAGGAACGCGGCGCCAAGTGTGACGTCTTTACCATCCCCAAAGGAGAGGGGAGAAGGGCGAGGGGAGAGGAGAGAAGGAAGAGGGGGAGAGGGGAGAAGAGCGAGGGGCGAGGTGAGAGGGGAAAGGACGGAGGGGAAATGGCAAGAGGGAGAGAAAAGGGACGAGGGGACACGAAAGGCGGATTACACAAACACACGGAAGGGGAAACAGACACACACACACACACACACACAAAGAGAGAGAGAGAGAGAGAGAGAGAGTGAGAGAGAGAGAGAGAGAGAGAGAGAGAGAGAGAGAGAGAGAGAGAGAGAGAGAGAGAGAGAGAGAGAGAGAGAGAGAGAGAGAGAGAGCAGACCGAGAACTCAAAACTTCACCCAAAACTACTTGACAAGCCTTGTCATATTAAGGTTTCATTTGTGTCTGGGAAAGAGAGGATGGGGTAACGGAGAAGGAGGAAGAGGGGGGGAAAGGGGGGGGGGCAGGGGAAGAGGGAAGGAGAGGGGGAGAGGGGAAAGGAGGAGAATGAAAACCGCCACAGGTGGGGAAAAGTGAGATTTACTATTTTTCTGAAGTGTGTGGTGTATGCGATATGTCTGAGTATGGGAGTGGCGTGTTTTTGTTGTTGCTGTTCCTGTTATTTGCTGCTGAGTGTGTGTGTGTGTGTGTGTGTGTGTGTGTGTGTGTGTGTGTGTGTGTGTGTGTGTGTGTGTGTGTGTGTGTGTGTGTGTGTGTGTGTGTGTGTGTGTGCGTGAGTGCGTGTGTGTGTGTGTGTGCGTGCGTGTGCGCGCATGTGCGTGTATATGCGTGTTCGTGCACGTGTGGAATGTCCACCCATTATTACAAAATATAAATGAATAATAAACCCATAAGCCAATGCTCCTTCTCCCCGAACCAACCACACGCAGAAACCCTACAGCGCCGCCCTCCGCCCCTTCGCATACACCGCCCACGCCCCGCAGCCGCAAATTGCAATTACAAACACACCTCCCTCTCCGAAACGAACAAAGCTGCTTACAAACACGATAACAAATACACGTATTCGCACACGCACGCTACTAATCCTCCGTGTTATTTTCCCCAACCGCGCATAACTTATCCATCCGTGTTTGGATTAGGCGCACACACACACGCGCCCAAAACAAGTCGTAAACATGTTTTAGGTCGATGGCATGCATCCCCGGGGGAATTTTCACACGCAAACAAAACCTCTCTCGCGTCGTTTCTCAAGATATTTTGCTATATAATTACCTCTTGTTGTTTCTAAGATTTCTAGTTACACAGGACTTCCATTTAGCGCCTGGGCGTGATGGGCTGCACGCCCTCGTCGACGTGGGCGTGTGTGTGCGTATGTGTGTATGTATTCTTTCGCTTTCTAGACAAATAATTGCATCTCTGGTTTTTGTTTCTCTCTCTCTCTCTCTCTCTCTCTCTCTCTCTCTCTCTCTCTCTCTCCTCTCTCTCTCTCTCTCTCTTCCTCTCTCTCTCATCACTCTCCTCTCTCTCTCTCTCTCTCTCTCTCTCTCTCTCTCTCATTATAAAAATGTTTTTCAATTTTCAAGTGTTTATCTCATAATTACTCTCCTCTCACTCGCCCTCACCCTATCTCTTCTTTTCTTTTCTCTCTCTTTCGCATTACAAAATGACCTCCCCACCCCTTTCCTTCTTCTCTAAAAAGAAAGAAAGAAAGGAAGAAAGAAAAATCCTTGGACCCCCACCCAAAATATCCCCTTCCTCTACCAGTCCCTTATCCCTCTCGACCTCTCCTCTTTGAGACGACTATCCTTTCTTCTCCTCCTTTCCATCTCCTTCCCCTTTTCCCATCCACCTTGTCCCCTCTTCGTCCCAACACTTCTACCATCCCTATACCAATCCCTTCCACTCTCCCACCCCTCAATCACCACTTCCTCTCTCCTTCCCCCTCAACCTATCCCTTCTCCCTTCCCCCTCCCCTTCAACCCACTCACCCACCCCCTCTCCCACCCACCCTTCCCCCTCTCCCATCCCTCAACCCACCTACCTTCCCCCTCTCCCTCCCCCTCAACCCATCCACCCTTCCTCTTCTCACCTTCCACCCCTCTCCCTTCCCAATCTCCCAACCCTTCCCCCTCTCCCACCCCTCAACCCACCCACCCTCCCCTTCTCCCTTCCCCTCAACCCACCCATCCCTCAACCCACCTACCTTCCCCCCTCTCCCAACCCTTCCCTCTCTCCTACCCACCTTTCCACCTCTTCCCTTCCTCCCACCTACCTTCCCCCTCTCCCTCCCACCCCTTCCCCCCCTCTCCTTCCCCAACTCTCTCCAACCCTTCCCCCTCTCCCACCCAACCTTCCCCTCTCCCAACCCTTCCCATCCCCCTCAACCCACCCACCCTTCCCCCCAGCTCCTCTCCCCAACCCTTCCCCATCTCCCACCCATCCTTCTCCATCCCCCTCAACCCACCCACCCTTCCCCCTCTCCCAACCCTTCCCCCTCTCCCACCCAACCTTCCCCTCTCC